>NW_017386006.1:989616-1009562 GCF_000237925.1 Schistosoma mansoni | reverse complement strand
ATATAATAAATCTTTTGATGGAGTTTTGTTCTCCAAGGTGGATGGTTTGGTCGTGGAGCTTTCATCATCCTTCTGTGCTGATGATGTCATTCAGAAGGACGATGAAAGCTCCACGACCAAACCATCCACCTTGGAGAACAAAACTCCATCAAAAGATTTATTATATTTCTACATGTTTTCTTGACTTCAATACAATTATTGTTTTCTTAGAATAAAAACTGAATGATGTTAGATAGAAATCTATTCTAGATTTGTTTGCATCCTAATGCTAATTATTGTATTGTAATCTAGATGATTGAAAAATAAATTAGATGGTAACTGATTTTCGTTAAAGCTATTTGTATACAACATAATACTACAATCTCCACAAATCCCAATACTGATAATAATCACGTGCTCACTAGTGGCTAGCTCTATGATGAATTTCCTGAAGTTCTGGTGAGAAGCTATGACCAGTGAATTCAAATGTGTTTCGAGTGTGAGACACTTATCGACCTCACACAATTGATGGAAGGTTGCAAAAGATCATCAGTTGATTAAAGTTAGACAATAACACGACTGGATCAGTGGTCTGTAGGATAAATTTTCCCGCACAAGACCAAAGGTAATGGGTTCGAGTCTCGAGTGTGGGATTTAGGGTGAACACTGTTGAGGAGTCCCATAGTAGGACGAAACGGCCGTCCATTGCTTCCAAATTTTCAATGGCAACCTAACTTAGCTTGACTTTGTGAATTCTATTGTGAAAATGTATATTGTGATTTGTATAGGTGAAGAATTTCGAAAACGATAAACGCACCTATCGGACTCCATGCACAGTAACACGAATTTTGGCTTGTTTTCCGATTGGAAAACCCAGTTTATATATTACCTAGAATAGTAATCCGATTCATAGTTATGTAACCTATAAATTCAGCAGGAATTTATTCATACTGTTAGTTCACCTGAAAATAATAAAGTTTTATGAAGCCGATATACACACAACTGAAAATGATAGTTTCACAACAGTTTAACAACATAAATATTCAGCTGTTCTATAACCTATAAAACTATATATTTCATTAGATAGAAAACATTTTCTCAGCACTATTGAAAGTCTTTGATCATTACACTCTACCATATATTAGAAATTCTATCATCTTATGGCAATGAAAATTCATAAAAGTAAGACCTTTTTTTAAAAAAAAGGGGTTTTGTGGACATTGTATTAATTAAATAGTTGAATTCATGAGTCATTTAAGGCTAGACCGCCATGGAAAACCTAGGAGCACTGGACGGCCGACTCAGTGGTCAAGTGGTTAGGTACTGGCTCACGGGACCTTCGGTCCCGTGAGCGGGATAGTGGTGCTCACTTCTGATGAGTCCCATGCTGAGATGAAATGGATGTCCTGTCCTTCCAGATCTTCCATGGAGGTCTAACCTAAAATTTTAATTTAAAAAATATGTAGAGATTAATTTTGTTCAAAAAAGAGAGAAAATCCTAAATAACACTTTTAACACATTAAAGCAAAGGAAATTCAAAAAATAAAATTAAATTATATTAAAATAAGATTTTATAGTGAACAATATGTTGTGAATGAGCGATGAATTTCATTTTTTTTCCTAAAATATTGTGATTAGAATACTCATATAAAAAATATAAAATCACTTTTGATTTGAAACTCTTGTCTATTAATCGAACTTTCATAAATAGATTATTTACAAAAACTTTTTGAGTATTCTGTTCATTATCAGAAGGGGATTTTGTGGAGATTTTAGTAATTTTATATAGTTGAGATCATGAGCCAATTGAAGCTAGACCACCATGAAAAGCCTAGAAGCACTGGACGGCCGTTTCGTCCTATTATGGGACTCTTCGGCAGCGCGCAATCACTGTCCCGCTCACGGGACATTCAGTCTCGCGCACGAGCGCCTAACCTCTTGACCACTGAGTCGGCCGTCCAGTGTTCCTAGGTTTCCTATAGTGGTCTAGCCTTAATTGACTAATGAATTCAACTATTTAATTAATACAAGCAAGTGGCCATCAGGACTCAGTAGCTAAGTGGATAACGCGATGGCTGGGTTTGAGTCTCAGAGTGAAAACCAACTCTGAGATGCAGGTACATCCAGCTGATCAGTTCCAAATAGGACGGAAAACGCGTATTGGATTCCACTGCTAGCCACTATCTATCTTTGCTTTTAACAAATTACTTTGTTTACCATTATTTAAAAAATGAAGTTTGCATTAACATTTTCATTTAACTGACTTTTAAATATTCTAATTTAAGTCAAGAGGTGTAAATACCTATATGTTAAAGTCGATGCATTTGTTGTGTGATATATTCATGGCAGAGTCATGAGTTTATGCTGACGAGATGTCCAATATCATTGGGTTTGTAGTGTCTAGTACTATGTCAAGCCCACATAGGTTATTCTAGCTTCCACATAAGCCAATTTATTCAATCTTCTTGAGTCATATTTTGACCTTGTTGATTATTCGCTTATTAACCTTGACTGTTTATATGTAAGCGTATGTGTGTACATTTCTTATCTTACTCATTACATGTCTGTAACTTGTTTTTGTCTGCCTATAAATTTTAAGTAAGGCTCTATCCAATGGAATCGATAAATCTGTATTCTCCGCCTTACCTCGTTTTCATTTTCCACATCTGGTTCTTGATGTCTATCTGCATAAATGAGTGCCTGGAACAAATTCATCCAACTCAACCCAAAAAAACAAACGTTTACAGATACGAACATCTAGCTATTTGTTACTCAAACGTATCATGTTCTTTTTTGTTCTATACGGTAAGTAATTGTAGGTGTGCACTTCAGTGAATTTATAGTGTCTAATAAAATAACCGGAATACCATGGTCAGCTCGGAATGAACTGGAAGATTTGGACTTCGCAGATGACCTGTCCTTTCTATACCATACACATCAACAAATGCAAATGAAGGCAGCTAGTGCAACAGCAACCTCTGCATCAGTAGTTATCAACATGCAGAAAGGAAAAAGTAACATCCTCAAATACAACACAGAGAACACCAACTCAACCACACTTGATGAAGAACCTCTAGAAGATATGGAATCTTCCAAGTACCTGGGAAGCGTCATCGATGAACGGGGAGGTTTGGATTCAGATATAAATGCAAGGATCGGCAAAGTAACGGCAGCATTCCTACAATTGAAGAACATATGGAACACAAAACAGCTGTCAACTAACAACAGAGTCACAATCTTCAATACGAACATCAAGACAGTTCTATTGTATGGAGCTTAAAATTCGAGAACTACTACAGCCATCGTCAAACATGATCAAGTATTTATAAACAATTGTCTAATAAAGATACTCAATGTTTGTTGACCCAATACCATCAATGAAAAACTACTGTGGAAGAGAACAAACTATCTCCCAACTGAAGAAGGAATTAAGAAAAGACATTGGAAGTGGATAAGACATATATTACAGAAATCATCAAACTGCATCACGAGGCAAGACTTGATTCGGAATTCTGGAGTGAAACGTAAAACAGGAAGGTCGTAGAAGACACTGAGTCAGGAATTGGAAGCAGACATCAGAATGATGAACATCAACTGAAAACAATTGAAAAGGATTACCTAGTGCAGAGTTCGATAGAGATTGCTGATCGTCGGCCTATGCTCCCTCTCTAAGGATAACACGCTTCAGTAAGTAAGTAAATAACCATTGAACTATTTAAAGTTTTTTACTCAGTCTTTTGATGAGAAAATTCACTTCACATAAACACTTAAAAAAATATGTTTATAAACAGTAATAATAATTCATCACATTTAAAACTGACTCTATTCTCTCCCTTTTATCATAAATAAATCAAAAAACGTCCTATTTACATAAACTAAATTACACCAACTTACTAGACAATAAAAAACGGTAACACTTTTTTTTGTTTTTTTTTCCATAATGATGATATAGAATCTATTTATCATCACATATTAGAAAAACAAGGTGATTGTTAAATAAATAAACAAAAGGTAATATTAAAACAGTTTTTTTCTTTTTTTCTTTTCTTTTTTCTCTTCTTTTCTTCTTTTTGAAAAACTAGACAAAACTTCCGCGAGATAACAACAATAAAAGTAATTTATTCTCTCTTTTTTATTCCAAATAAATAACTTTATACATCCCATGAGATGTGAGATTTTATTCATTCTATTCTATTCTAATCATCAAAATATCATTTTAATATCCTTATGCTAAAAGTAAATATCAAGTAATTTTGATAGTTGAGATCATGAATCAATTGAAGCTAAACTACTATGGAAAACCTGGAAGCGTTGGACGGCAGTCTCGTCCTATTGTGGGACTCCTCAGCAGTGCACACCCACGATCCCGCCGAACGAACGAGATTCGGACCTAGGACCTACCAGTCTCGCGCCAGAGCACGTAACCGATAGACCACTGAGCCGGCCGACATCCAACGGTGTTAATGTTTAACTTCAACCGATCCACCGAATTGAGCGACACATCCACCAATATCTTCAATGAGTTAATATCTCCAAACAAACCTGTTTGAACTGCACTGGTTACTGCTTCTCACTAGGACTCCAGGACATACCTCGTGGAGCCAGTTACTAGTGAGCATATGTTGATTATTATCAGAAGGCGTTTTGTAGATATTACAGTAATTTTGATAGTTGAGATAAAAATTACTGTAATATCCACAAAACCCCTTCTGATAAATATCAAATAGATAATCCCCTATGTGTACAATAAATATTCTTATATACAATGCATATGTATTCCGACTGATTGCTACTATATCGTTTCGAATTTTCTTGTTTTGTTCTCAGTAATTCTTTTTTTTTTGTTCTTAAGTCAACTTCAATTTGTCACCTGATCAACTTTTAAAACATTATAGTTGGTGATAAACTTTAGGTTGTCAAGACATCCAAGTATATCGTAGTCAGTAATTGCGATTATGTTTTCGTTTGTTTAGTTACTGGATTGCAGATATTTCGGAACAAATTCGATCATAGAAAAATAATTGGAGGTACGACTTTCGCTGTGTTGTATTGTTTCTTCTATCATGACTGACTGTGCTACGCTTGATACGTCCGCAGCATGATATACTATTTTTGTCGTAGGGAACTTGATATTTTTCATGTTTTCAGGCAAAAACGATGGGAAGAAACATAACCTCCGTCATGGATTATGATAGTTTTTGTTTATTTGCCAGGTGAAAGATGTAAATTGCGAACGAAAGTAGATTTTATTTTTACCTCTGAAAAACATGAGGTTTTAATATGTGACTCTTCAGTGATATGGATCCACGGTTAGACTGTAGATCGAAACCACGATCTTTAGAGCTCATAGCAAACATTTGAATTGTAAATCATTAAGCCACTATCCAATAGTTCATATGTTTAACTTTAGTCGACTCATGATATTTCTCAACCCAATACGTATCTATTCCTAGTTATTGCTTAGTTGATCATATCTTCCTCGTTAATATTCTGATTACATTTGCAATTATATTGATTGTATTTACATTACTTAGGTTTGAGACTTCAACTTTTTATTTCATTTTCAGAGTTTTATGAATACATTTGAATGAGTATGGTTACGGCGTAATGGATTGAAAAATGGTCTTGGATACCAGAATACGTTTGATTTCATTTGGCTGAAAAGTACAATTATTATTACAGTTTATTAAAAAAAATACGAGATTACGCGATAATTTTTTAAATTATGGTCTGTACTAGAAATTCATTTATAGTAGAAAACGAGTGTATGCTAGTTATGCTGACAGATGTAAGTAGTATGTAGTACCAATCGGTAACGAAATGCCTGACAGCAGGAGATTAAATGGAAGAGAATAGGGAACAATTGGGTTACCAAAAGAACTGAAGGAATCATAAAATATGTAAAAGACAACTGATGGGAGATGTGTAAATGATGTCTTTACTGTATGATTTTAATATTTTATGAAAACACTGTATGATTTTGTCTCAAACAATATTTTGGTTTACCTTATCTGAGTTACACCTTCACTAAATTAGTAACCCCAGATGTAGTAACACTAATAATAAAAAGAATTAGTTGTGCAAATTTTACGATAAAAGTAAACAAATTCAGAACTCACCTAGTGAAAGTACCTATAGCTAAATAAATTCAAAACCTAAATTCAATTTGTATTGTTTGTTAGAATCTTCCCATTGATGTTTAAGACTGTAATTGATCAGTCTCTTATTGACATATGTGCATCCTATGCAGACTGCCTCTATATTGCCTTAAGTCACAAGGATTATAAACAAAGACGGGTGGTGGTTAGCAGTGGGATCTAGGACGCGTTTCGTCCTATTTGGAACTCGTCAACTAGATGTGCCTGCATCTCAGAGTTGACGTTCACCCTAGGACTCGAACCCAGTACCGTTCGCTTTAAACACCATCACGTTATCCACTCAGCTACTGAGTCCTGATAATCACTTGCTTATGCGATGGAGTGAAGTTCAAATTCACTTGGTTTTGTTTACTTGAATCTTCCCATTGATTTTTAGGACTACAATTGATCAGTCTCTTATTGACATATGTTCATACTGTGTGTATTGCCTCGATATTGCACAAGCAAGTGGCTATCAGGTCTCAGCAGACAAATAGATAACACGATGACATTTGAAGCCAACGGTAGTGGGTTCGAATTCCAGAGTGAACATCAACTCTAGTATACAGGTATATCCAGCTAACGAGCCTCAAATAGGACGAGACGCATTTCATGAATTCCACAGGTAGTCATCATCCATTTTTGTTTATAAATTGAAAAGCTTAGACGTTAATTTGAAAAATAAGTAAACCATATTTTTAAAACTAACAAAAATCTTTGATAATAATCAGTACTAAGGTTTGGTATAAAGTATCTTTCTGATTTGTTGAATGTTTTATTTCTCGTTGAAAAAGAAAAAAGTATGGAGGAAAGTAATAAATCTTATCAATGATTTGAAAGTTATGGAATTTTTTTGATTTTTATATAAACTGATGATGTAGATTAGATTATTATAATTTTAAATTTTATTATGTTGAATATTTGAACTAGAAAAGAATATTTTTTGTTTTTTTGATTATAGAAATTGATTAAGAAATAATGTTATATAGTTGAAATCATGAGTCAATTGAAGCTAGAACACCATGGAAAACCTGGAAGCACTGGATGGCCATTTCGTCCTATTGTGGGACTCTTCAGCGGTGCGCATCCACGACCCCACATCGCGAGAGAGACTCGAACTCAGAACCTATTAGTCTCGCGTGCGAGCACTTAACCACTAGACCACTGAGCCGGCATCCCATGGTCTTAATGTCTAACTTCAACCCATTCACGAAATTAGGCAACCATTCATCATTGTCTTCAGTGAGTTACTATCTCCCACTAGACGTGGTTGAACTCCACTGGTCATTGCTTCTCACTAGAACTTCAGGAAATACCTCATGTAGCCAGTCACTAGTGAGTATATGATCATTATCAGAAAGGGGTTTTGTGGAGATTTTAGTAATTTTATATAGTTGATATCATGAGTCAATTGAAATAATGTGTTTGGTACAGTTGAACTTCAGTTTTGTAAAACTGTATGTTTCAAGTTATATAGTTTGTTTGTAACACGAATACATCGCAGTAATAATTCTGTGTAAACTATTAGAACCTCCTGTGTTAAACAGAATTGTATCTTTTTTATTTGAAAAAAAAGAAACCTACTTATCCAAACTCTGCGGTCCTCACATCATAGTGAAGTTGGAATGAAGTGTAATAAATGCATAGAAGTTATCAAGTACTTCAAATTGGAAACATATAGAATAAGTAACTTGTACTCATATGAATTTATGCATAGAACAAGATCTTATTCTGGAAACGAATATATTTTTGTTGAATCTTTGAGAGTAAAAGAAAGTCATACATATAAACTTAATCTGTTACATACATAAATTTATCAGTTTAGACTATAAGACACTTTTTTATTTAGTAAGCTATTGTCTTAGAAGTTTAAGTAACACGGTAAAATTTAAGTTGACTTTGACTATCTTGCAGTACAATGCTTCGCTAATCTTTCACTTCGATAACCGTTTTAATACAAATCTCAACGGTGCATGAAATCAGAAAGCAAAGAGAAGCGGCAACTACAGTTTATTATCAAATAATGCATGCCACAAAGCTACAAGTAAATGAGTAAGTATCAGCGAGAAATTACATAGGCAAATTTATAGTCAAATTGTATAAGGGCGCGGTAAGACAAAGCAAAAACTAATAATAGGATTTGAGTACATACATGTATTTAGGGGGAGGATGAATCATCGAATGATATTTAAGCAATAAACGTTTAGTCTAGAGTCTGTCATGTGCTCTAGTGATCCATGACAGTACAAAGATATATGAGAATTGTTACTATCCAAATGACAATGTCTGTTAAGTTAATAAAATGGCTTAACCAAAATTAACCATAATCAAAATTGGTTGTAGGACAGTTGCTATAATCTTCACTTAAAATTCAAAGACTATTCAAAAGGACAACTAAACACTCAAAGTCTATAACAATTATCTAAACACAAGCACATTAAATTACATTTAACTCTTTGTGATAGAACAAACTGTAAGTAATAGGAACATTACGTTCGTTATTAAGTGCGTTTTTTAAGTGTTCTCATTAATAAAATAATTGGAATTTAAAGCTATTCTGAAGTTTCCATGTATGTGACGTTATTATGTCAAATGAAACTCAACCATATATGGTGACCCTTAACTTCTCACAAAATAAATTTGAACTTTTTATACATAAAAAAGTAAGTTCAGTGATTTCTGTTTCTTCAAAATATAGAGGGGAAGAACTAACCAAGTTAAAATTTATCTCCATGTCGAATAATTAAACGTATATTTTCGAAACTGTTCATGTAATTGACAGGAAATCCTACACTTAATTTCTAAACAGGTAGGTTTTACCCTAAACACATCTGAATAAACTTATTTAAAAGAAGCGTTTCTCATCTATGATCCGTGAGATATACTCGTTTCACTGAATTATCTTCAAGGAAAATGGAAAAATAGAAAAATAATCATATGGTCACTAGTGAATGGATTCATAAGGTATTTCCTGAAGTTCTAGTGAGAAGCCAGGGCCAGTAGAGTTCAACCGTGTCTGTTGTGAGGCAGTGATTCACTGAAGACGATGGTGGACGGCGGCGCAATATTGTCGAGTAGTTGAAGTTCAACATTAGCACTGTTGGGTACCAGCTCAGTGGTCTAGAGATGAAGCATTCGCATGTAAGACCGAAGGTCTTGGGTTTGAGTCCCGCATGCGAGATTGTAGATGAACGCTTCTGAGGTGTCCCATACTAGGGTGAAACGGCCGTCCAGTGCTTCCAGTCTTTCTAGCTTTCATCGACTCATGAATTCAACTATTAAAAAAATAGCACTATTTATTTGGCTAAAAAATTTGTTTAAAAACTTTTTTTCGGATGAGAGCATACGTAAAAGGGTAACTCGTAAAATTTCTGATGAGTACATACAATTTTCTACAGGAAAGGAAAAAGGTAACCATTATGATTATACATTTCATAAGGTATGAAAAAAAGTAGGCTATCAAACTTTGATTATGAAATAGTTTTGTCATATACTACGAATCTAGAAGTCAGGTGAACTAAATACATTTAATCGTACATGTTGGTTTGACTATTCGATGGAAACTTTGCTGACAAAAATATTCCATTATCTATTCTCATAATACATCAGGGAAAAATTAATAAATCTTTAAAAAGTGGCACTTACAACTTGTAAATTCATCACTTATCAGTATACATTACTTATATCTACTAAATAGGCATTCATATATTTGTCTAATTCTCTCAGAAATAATGTTTGAATGTATTTGTTTGTTTTTATATTTTCTCACAATAAAAGTCTTTATAATGAAGTTTCAATGTAGAATTATATCAAAACTTTAAATTCACTTAGTATTGTTTGTTTCAATCTTCTCATTGATGTTTAGGACTGCAACTGGTCAGTCTCTTATTGTCATTTGTGCATACTGTGCGTATTGCCTCGATATAGCTTTAATCTTTGTATCCATTCTAACATTTTAGTCAATAAGAAACCATGAAAGTAGAACGAATTCATCTTATTCTACATATTTTGTCATTTTTAGTTTGTTTAAATTTATCAAAGAAACCAATTTCTTATTTGAAATAAAGCTATTTGACTTAGTTTGAATAATAAAGTTACCAAAACTTTGTTCTTTGGTAATTTCGACGTTAATGAACACTGAAAACAACGTCAATCAACTCATTATTATCGCAGGGGAGTTCACGAGTCGATCTAATCTAGATCACCATTGAAAACCTAAAAGCACTGGAGAGCCATTTCGTCGTACTACGGGACTCCTAAACAGTACTCATACAAAATCTTTCACTTTGGAATCGAACCCACTATCTTGTGTCTAGAACTCAAACGCTTAACTTCTAGACCACTGATCAAGCATCTAATGGTGTTAATGTCTAACTTCAATTGATCCATGATCTTATTCAACCCTTCATCCATTGTCTGAAGTCGGTCACTATTTCACACTCTACACGGCTGTCAAATGTCCAAGTTCGATCTAAGAATAATTTATAGTACAAATATATTGGTAATTTGAAATCACAGTGAGACAAGAGTATTGTCATTTTGATTTTGTAGTTAGTATCTATCTAGAAATGTATCTTGCAATCAAAAATGAGTCATAAAAGTTAATATTTTACTTTTAACTAAGCTTGTATGAAACTTATATAAGAACTTTCGTCTAAATTAGAGCGAATAGTTTCACAGTATTTGAGCGCTGAGTTGATGTAAGACATTAAATAGGGATAATATATTTGGAAAATCTCAGCGAATGAGTTTGAAATCCAACGTTTCGCCTGGCAATCTGGTCCAAACCTTTTCAATAATTCCTTGAAAATGCTTTAACCAGATTGCTTCTTATTACATACTTACTTACTTTTAACCTATTTCACAGATTTAACTATCTAATTAAATACAAGATTTTTTATATCATTTTTAAAGATAAAAAAACTAAATTAAAAACTATTCACTTGTTGTTGTTTACTTGTATCTTTCCATTTTTATTTTGGACTGCAATTGATCAGTCTCTTATTGACATATGTGCATCCCGTGAGGATTGCCTCGATATTGCCTGAAGTCAAAAGCATTATAAACAAAGATGAATGGTGGATAGCAGTGAAATCCAGGACACGCGTTTTGTCCTATTTGGGACTCGTCAACTGGATGATAAAAATGAACAAAAGTTTCATAGAACTAGAAAGGAAAACCCAGGACAGAGTGGGTTGGAGAATGCTTGTCGGCGGTCTATACTCCATAGGGGGTAACGGGCATAACCAAGTAAGCAAGTAAAATTCAGGATGGGTGTTTTGTATAATCTAGAACTGCTGGATGTGTAGTTTTGCTTGCTATGTCAAGCTCACATAGGTTATTCTAGCTTCCAGATAGGCCAATTTATTCATTCTTCTTGAGTCATATTTTGATCTTGGTAATTATTCGCTTATTAACCTTAACTGTTTATATGTAAGCGTATGTGTGTACATTTCTTATCTTACTCATTACATGTCTGCAGCTTGTTTTTATTCTGACTGTAAATATTCAGTAACGCTTAATTAAAGTGTGTTGGCTGACATTTCTTCTCCGGTTCGTTTCATCTTGATCCTATCGCTCTCCCTTACTCACTTCCCTCTGTGCTCGCTTTCTGTGTTGTATGAGGAATTTATCAATTATTAACAATACACTATCCGTACAACTGGTGTTCTGGCTATTGAATTATCTCGAGTAAATGCATAATACTACTAGGAGAACTTGTTTAAGTAAATACTCAATTAACGGGATATTAGTCATTGGGGTCAGATATAGAGGAATTAACCTCTACAAATATAGAAGCATCCTAGTGCTTATGTTCACATTAGTAGCCCAATCATTATGACCTTTGCTTTAACGCTACCCGAGTGAATAACATCACACTTCTTTAACTAGTCTGAAAAGTGCTTTTTTTCAAATACAATACTATAAGTTCTGATTTAGTTGATAAATAACAAACTATGAACTCTCCCCCTCTCCCCCTCTCCTGATTTGTATAACACATTACTTACTTACTTTCGCCTGTTACTCCCAATGGAGCATAGGCCGCCGACCAGCATTCTCCAACCCACTCTGTCCTGGGCCTTCTTTTCTAGTTGTATCCAGTTCTTGTTCATTCTTCTCATGTCTGTCTCTATTTCTCGGCGTAATGTGTTCTTTGGTCTTCCTCTTCTCCTTCGACCTTCAGGATTCCATGTGAGGGCTTGTCTTGTGACGCAATCGGGTGATTTCCTCAAAGTGTGCCCTATCCACTTCCAGCGCCTCCTCCTGATTTCTTCCTCCGCTGGAATCTGGTTTGTTGTCTCCCACAGTTACTTGTTACTGATAGTGTCTGGCCATCGGATCCGAAGTATCTTGCGTAGACAGCTGTTAATAAACACTTGTATCTTCTGGATAATGGCTTTCGTAGTTCTCCACGTCTCCGCCCCCATACAATAGAACTGTCTTGACATTTGTATTGAAAATTCTAACCTTGGTGTTGGTTGACAATTGTTTTGAGCTCCAGATGTTTTTCAGTTGTAAGTATGCTACTCTTGCTTTGCCGATCCTCGCCCTCACATCTGCATCTGATTCACCGTGTTCATCGATGATGCTGCCCAGATATGTAAAGGTTTCCACATCTTCCAAAGCTTCTCCGTCAAGTGTAATTTGATTGGTGCATATTGTGTTGCATCGGAGAGTCTTGCTTTTCCCTTTGTTTATATTGAGACATACTGCTGCTGAGGCTGCTGCTACACTGGTCGTTTTCTCCTGCATTTGTTGTTGCGTTTGTGATAGAAGAGCCAGATCATCCGCGAAGTCTAGATCGTCAAGTTGCATCCTGCCTGTCCACTGTATCCCGTGCATTCCTCCAGATGTTGACGTCTTCATGATCCAGTCGATCAGCAGGAGAAAGAGAAACGGTGAGAGTAGGCAACCTTGCCTTACACCAGTCTTTACTTCAAACGAGTCGGTGAGTTGTCCTCCGTGGACGATTTGGCAGTTTAGTCCATCATAGGAGTTCCGTATGATATTGACTATTTTCTCAGGCACGCCGTAGTGTCGAAGAAGCCTCCATAGTGTTGTCCTGTCCACGCTATCAAATGCCTTCTCGTAGTCGATGAAGTTGATGTACAGTGATGAATTCCATTCGATTGATTGTTCCACAATGATACGTAGAGTTGCGATTTGATCTGTGCACGTTCTATCCTTACGAAATCCAGCTTGTTGATCTCGAAGTTGGGCGTCCACGGAATCCTTCATCCTGTTTAACAATACTCTGTTGAAGACTTTTCCTTGTATTGAGAGAAGAGTGATGCCCCTGTAGTTGTCGCACTTGCTAAGATCACCTTTCTTTGGTACTTTGATCAGAAGTCCTTTTTTCCAGTCTGTTGGTACTTGTTCTTCGTTCCAAATCTTACTGAAGAGGATGTGTAGTATCTTGGCAGTTGCTGCTACATTTGCTTTCAGTGCCTCTGCCGGGATGTTGTCTGGTCCCGCTGCTTTGCCGATCTTGATTTGTCTAATGGCCATGCTGATCTCTTCAATTGTTGGTGGGCCAACATCGATTGGGAGGTCTGTGGGTGCTGCTTCGATGTTGAGTGGGTTCAGTGGAGCTGGTCGATTCAAGAGTTCTTTGAAGTGTTCTACCCACCTGTTTCGTTGTTCTTCAATGTCGGTGATTACTTTGCCTTCCTTGCTTTTCACTGGTCGTTCTGGTTTACGGTAATCTCCAGCAAGTTTCTTTGTTGTATCATACAGTTGTCTCATGTTTCCCTCTCTTGCAGCCTTTTCCGCTGTCATCGCTAAATCTTCCACATATTTACGTTTGTCGGTTCTGATGCTCCTCTTCACTTGCTTGTTTGCCTCTGTGTATTCGGCTTGTGCCTTGGCTTTTTCCGCTCTTGTTCGGCTGATATTGATTGCTGCCTTCTTGTTCCTTCTTTCTTCAATTTTATCCAGTGTACCAACAGTGATCCATTCCCTGTGATGGTGCTTCTTTTGGCCCAGAACCTCTTGACATGTTGAAATGATTGCCTCTTTGATACCTTTCCAGTTGCTCTCCATGGTAGTTCCCTCTCCATTGAGTAGATCATGAAAGGCCTGGAACCTGTTGCTGAGGGCTATGTTGAATTTGTTGAGTTTGTCAGCATCTCGAAGATAGGCCGTATTAAACTTTTGTGATGTTGTCCGCACCGTTGTCCAGTGCTTCTTGATTTTTAGTTTCATCTTGGCGACCAGCAAATGATGATCGGATGCTATATCAGCTCCTCTTCTGGTTCTCACATCCTCCATCGTCCTCCTGAACATTTGTTGATGCAGATATGGTCGATTTGATTCTGTGTAGTGTGATCCGGTGAAATCCAAGTGGCTTTGTGTATGTTTTTGTGTGGAAATGTGGTGCCACCTATGACCAGTTTATTGAAGGCACATAGGTTTGCAAATCTCTCACCATTTTCGTTCCTTTCTCCCAGTCCATGTTGTCCCATGACGTCTTCATATCCAGTGTTGTCCTTTCCAACCTTGGCATTGAGATCTCCCATCAGAATGGTCAGGCCCTTGGTTGGGCACTTCTCGAAGATCGACTGCAGCCTATCGTAGAATTGGTCTTTAGCGTCTTCATCGTAGTCGTTGGTCGGCGCATAGCATTGGATGACGTTCATTGTAATGCCCTCTCTCTTTGTTTTGAAGGAGGCTTTGATAATCCTTGGTCCATGAGATTCCCATCCTATAAGTGCATTTTGTGCTTTTCTGGACAGCATCAATGCAACTCCTTGTGTATGTGGGGCATTTTCTTCTTCATGACCGGAGTATAACAGAAGTTCTCCTGAAGACAGTCGTTGTTGTCCAACCTGCGTCCAATGTGTTTCACTGATTCCAAGCACCTCCAGGTTGTATTTTCTCATTTCTGCAGCAATTTGGAAGACTCTTCCGGTCTCCCACATTGTCCGGACATTCCATGTACCTATAAGAATTGTTGCTCTGGTTGTAAGAAGGTGCATCGGCCTCATGACTTCCGAATGAACTCGGCTTTCATCATGAGACGTCATAATTATTCCTTCTACTCCCAGGGCAGAGTTTAAATGGTTTGAATGATTTTTTCTGGTTAGCGTTTTTTTAGCGAGTTGATTTTCTACGGGATGGGGTCGCTAACCCCATGCCCAACCCTCCTCCTTTACCCGGGCTTGGGACCGGCAGCAACCCCCAGAGGAGCTACAGGCGGAGTTTTGTATAACACATAATTCAAATAAACCTTATTTCTTTGAATAATGATTTGGTTTAGTATAAAAAAAAAATAATGGTTTGTTCATTATTAACTATCACTCGGAAAACTACTTGGTTGGGGTCCGCGTGACTATCGTAGCCAATGGTTGAAGACTCTAGGTGATATGGCTCAGAATCGGTCACAATGGCGTAGGTGTATACACTCTTTATCTTCCCTTAAACTTCGAGATTAAAATTGCTTCATATCTGTCTTCATTCCTATACTATATCCTCATATACAACCTTTCTTTTATATACTACCACCACTAAATTAACTTCTTCTATGATTCCGGTGTTCATCTTGTTGTGCGAACGAGGTATGGCAACTTGGACCGATGCATAAATGTGCCAGGCCCTACGTTGTAGCGGAGTGACTGATCACTCGGAAACTGTTATAATTCGAGGAACTAGGTAGAGTCAATAAAAGTAGTCATAGTTGTCCTACTGTATTCAATTTTTTATCATAATTGTCAAACTACTTTCATTAACTTCATTTCTTACATTTAATACATTATTTTTATTATATTACATCTGTCAAACGTCATAACTAATGGTATTTCTAAGTTATTATACCGTGAATGAGTTTACTACTGTGTGACGTGTTACGGAACACAGCTTGAAATTAAACCTACATTAATTTGTAAAAATCACGTCTGTTAATGTTTATTACAAATATCATTTACCTTCTGCCCCTCCAGATAAATATTTTTTTCCTAGCATTTATCATATTATTTGATTCGTTTAGAAAGCTTACAGTGAAAAATAAGGAAAACTATCACTATAGTAATTTATAAAGAATAAGTAAACAGATGTTAGTAGGTTTGTGAGGAGTTTTTTTATCCACTTTTATTCAGTGAGGTGATTTCTAATTATATTTGAAAGAAAACATAGGTTATAACGATAAACTTTTTCCAATGAACGACCGACAATAGTAGTGTAGGAAAGAAATGTAGAGTATGCAAGGCTTAGGAGTTTGTCCCTGTTTAAATAACTCAATGGTAACGTCCGAGACCATGCAACCGATATAGTTGACACTAGGACGCTTGATAATGTCTCCCCAGCCACTTTTTATGTCTTCAGACTTCTCAGAAACTTCAGCTAAAAACTCTAAACAGTTTCATGGATTAAAAACAGAGACTTTACTTCATGGTTCATTAGCGTACAGTTAGGTTTATTGTAAATCCTTGATCACTGGAAACTTTCGAAGGTATGCCTAATTTAGTTGCAGAGTGAGCAATCATTCATAGTACGACACATGATTTGTTTGTTATCCGGTGGTTTTCGGGACATGTTGAATTGACGAAATTTTCTCAATCTGTTCCCGGCTTCTGAAGTATTTGTAAAAGAAACTTTAGGGGATCTTAACAGAAATTGGTTGGTGTATTTTCAAATCTCACAGGAAGTATCACCTACGTCGAGACTATAGGTAAACCCTGATGATGGATGCCATCTGACACAAAATCATGGTCCAGGGTTTCCTATCGACTACATTTATCTACCTAATATATTAAGGTCCTTTTATTATTTGCGACTCCTTGCAAGAAACAGTTTATTTCAAGATTAGAGTAATTTTAGAGTATGGGAGTACGGGTGTTGAACGTCCCAGGTGCCGGGTGGACGTCGGAAGTTGGTCCCCGGGCAGGTCGACGGAGCTATAGAGGTCAGCGCGCCGCAGACTCGACATTTTGCCCGGGAGCTTGGCAGAGACTGCAGTACAAGAATAAGGTGCGCACGGCGAGCAGAACCACCGCATGAACGAATGCTTTATAGGGGGGGGGACGAGTGTAGTGTGGTCCACTTACATCCATATAAGTAGTATATGGCGATGGTCAGACATAGAATGCATTTTGGCAGAAGACCGATAAAGAAAGAACTGAAATGAAGCGCAATTGGTAGGAAAATGCACGAACAATGGAATTAGAGAAGATGAACTTATATTTACAGAAGGAACAGTGAAGATTGAGACAATTGGTTGTTAATTTGCAAATTAATTGTTTGCTGTATGGCTATCAGAATTAAGTGAGATAGTCTGTAATTTGTGCTTGAATACATTCGATTGTCCCACCCGTGTTCTGTTCACAACAATCGTAATGATTTTATGAACATCGCAGTGATGGTTGAGCTGGTGCATACCATTTAATGAAATTGTTTTCAGTATCCTACGTAAAAAAAGATTTAACTTCATATTGACTTTTATCGAAAATTTACCAAAGTACCTATTCCTTCTATGAATAACTTCAATCATTTGTCTAAAAAAAGAAAAAAATCCTTCTGAAGTTATCTAGTTTGTGGGCAATCCATGTGGATTTATTATTTATGCATAGAATTGATAAGAGTATTAACTTTTCAACGATAAATTTATGCTTCGTGTATTTTAGAATTATGAGAACTAATTCAATATGTATTTGTAATGCATTTTAATAAGAATACAAACATTAATAAGCTGTTAAGCCAATGTATTAGACAGCTGAATAGATTATCATTACATTACATTACATTTTTTGTGCATGAAAACAATGTAGAACTTTGTAGATATCATTACCAAGTTTTCATTTGATTGGTTGGCTTATGTTGTTCCACGGGGGGAGAGGGGTATTAGGTATAAGTAAGTAATGTAGAACATTCTTAAACTTTGTTGAAAATAGAATTATTACAGAATAATAGACGATAATAATGAATATCAATGTGAAAGTAATTATTATTATTGTTATCTTTTCATGTGCAATCTATCGTGTTCTCATTAAAATTCAACATGTAGATTAGATGAGTTTGAGATGTTCTGACAGTTCGAGTTCAATATATAATACATATCATTATTAATTTATGTCTTTTTTCATGGTTGAAATCATGAGTAAACTGAAGCTAGACCACCATGGAAATTCTGGAAGCATTGGACGGCCAACTCGTCCTGTTGTGGGACTCCTCATCAGTGCACACCCACGATCCCGCCGAACGAACGAGATTCGGACCTAGGACCTACCAGTCTCGCACCAGAGCACGTAACCGATAGACCACTGAGCCGGCCGACATCCGACGGTGTTAATGTCTAACTTCAACCAATCCACGATTTTGAGCAACCGTTCATCAATTGTCATCAGTGAGTTGATATCTCTACCACAGACTTGGTCGAACTCCACTGGTTAGTGCTTCCCACTAGAACTCCAGGAAATACCTCATGGAGTCAGTCACTGGTGAGCATATGATTTATGCCTTGCATATTTAATGATGGACCGAGATCAGACAAGCTGCTTACTCTCTCTCTTTCTCTTTCTTCTGATGGTCGATTGGATTATTATAACTACGACATCTGAGAGAAAGTACAGAATACAATGGACAACTTGGAATCAATTAGAAGATTTGAACTTTGCGGATGACCTGGTCTTTCTATACGATACACATGAACAAATGTAAATGAAGTCAACTAGTGCATCAGCAACCTTTGCATCAGTAGGCCTAAACATACACAAAGGACAGATGCTGTTTGTGAAATTTGAATGGACGTTAAATGTTTTCAAAATCAATGACTTACAGACTTATTTTTTGGTTTCCAAATAATCTTATATAGAACTACTAAGAATTCCTAGACTTTAATTGTCTTCTCATTCATTTCTCCTTGGCTTCCAACGGTCCTCCAAATTTGAAAACATGATAATGTTAGAGTTTTTCCACTGTGTCTCACCAGTTATTATATATTTTATTCAGCATATACTATAAATGTATCAGTATTTCAGCTCCTGTAGTAAGTCCCCTTTAGAAAAGTGGAATGAAGCTTATCATTTCACATTACCATGATATCTCTTAATAAACTAATTATCACGTCGACATATAAATTACTCAGAAAAAGAAAACAATATACATATAACGTTATTTGGTGCCGTAAAATTGGAGAACATCACCTGTTTAATTGGATGTCAAGATAGAAATATGTTATTTAGTGCACGAACGATTTAAAAAATAGAACAGTGAAGATTGATTAAGACAGATAAACATTTTGAGATGGTGGAGATTTGTAGCTCAGAGGGGTGATTTTGATGGAGTTTTGTTCTCTGAGCTGGATGGTTTGGTCGTGGAGCTCTCATCGTTCTTTTGAACGACATCATCAGCACACATGGTTAATAAATTTATCAATTTAATTCAAAATAGTAGGAAAAAATAATAAAAATGTTCAGCTTTAAAACCGGAAATTCCTGTATCTATACACTTGACCAAACCAGTGATGTACTCATAGTATGTCACTTTAATACACGGAACAAGATCTTGATAACCCAATTTTTTTCATCGAATAATTATTTATAATCAGTAAATGTTTGATCATATTTTGAATGACATGGTAAGTTTTGGCATGATGATAACTTTTGTTTGAAATCCCATCCCCTTAAACGTAACATGTAAATAAACAAATGATACACAGGTACTTTATCTTTAATTACATTTGATCGACAGCAGTAACCAGGTGTTTAAGATATTTTACTACTTAATTTTCACTAAAAGCTTAGAAATATGTAGATTTGTGAATGTATATAAAAAGAAAACTTTCAAATACTTGTAAAAAATATAATTAAAGTTTGGACTCACACTTACTTACTTACT
>NW_017386006.1:962462-989416 GCF_000237925.1 Schistosoma mansoni | reverse complement strand
TCGTCCTGCTAAGGAGTCCTACAATAAAACGAAACGACCGTCCAGTGCTTCCAGGTTTTCCATGGTGATCTAGCTTCAATCGACTCATGATTTCAACTATGAAAATACTGAAATCTCCACAAAACCCCTTCTAATATTTATATACTACTATGCTAAAATATTTAAAAATCTAAAATATCATTGGTTTTTAATAGATAAAAGATGTCTGATAACAAAGGTAAAAAAAATTTGCATGCCATTCCTTGTCATCAAAAATTTACAATACTATTGACTGTAAACAGTAATTTAATTACTACACTGTAGATAGGTATATATATTAAACTTGCAAAATAGACTTTTAATAAATAGATAAGACTTCTCTGGGTTGGGAGATTTAGATGTACAACTTTCATTGTCTTTCTGAAGAACATTATCAAGGTTTTCTACATAAAGTAGGTGTTGATGGTATTGTCTAGAACCATGATGGTAGCTATTTAATTAAACTATTTAGCTAAGATAGTACGATATCATAAAAAGAATAGATTGAATGCAAGTATATATCTATTGGCTTTTTTATTTTTTATTATTTGACCAGATGTATACACTTCTATGGAAATCTAATTTTACAATGCCTGTTTATATATGTCTTCTAATTATCATTTATAACAAGGAATAACTAGTTTCTGTATGTAAGCAAAGATGGATAGTGGCTAGCAGTGGAACCCAGAACACGCGTTTCGTCCTATTTGCGACTCGTCATCTGGATATACCTGCATCTCAGAGTTGATGTTCATTCACTTTGAGACTCGAACCCACTACCGTTCGCTTTAAATGCTATCGCGTTATCCACTCAGCTACTGAGTCTTGATAGCCACTTGCTTGTTCAATGGGGTGAAGTTTTAATTCACTTGGTATTGTTTACTTGAACCTTCCCATTGATGTTTAGGACTGCAATTGATCAGTCTCTAATTGGCATATACGCAATGCGCACAGTATGGACATATGCCAATTAGAGACTAACCAGTTGCAGTCCTAAACATCAATGGGAAGATTCAAACAAACAATACTAATTGAATTTAGTTTCTGCATGCTTTTACACTGTAACTAAAAGAACAAAATGAAATATATTTTATACTGAGAAATATATTTCATGTAACTTCTGGTGTTTATTTACAACCACAAATGTTTTAAAAGTTTAATAGGCAAGAACAAAACAGTTTGTTCAATGCTCCTCAATAGCTAAATGATTATCCGGTTGATCAGTTGATCGTTTGAATTATTCCGTAAGTAATGATTTTGATTGAAATTTGATCAGTCTTCGTTGACAATGGCTATGTGAATAACATAGTAGAGTTTTAAACGAGCTGTGCTGGGTTCGGGTCCTAGAGTGAACACTGAACTCAAATGCAGGTATAATTATCTGAAAAGTCGTAATTAGGATAAAAACGGGCGTCCCGATTTTCACTGCTAGCCATATTCCATCTGTTCTGTAATAATGTATATTATATGTGTAGAATTAATCCTACCCTGAAATAATTTATAAACACTCACCTTATTATTAGTGTCTATACTAATTAGTCCCAAATTCAAAACGGTTAAGTGAATGAAAGTTTGCTGATTATTTTCTGCAGTTTTTATTAAATTGCAACAAAAGGGATTTAGTTCACTTGGTATTGTTTACTTGTAACTTCCCATTGTTATTTAGGACTGCAATCGATCAGTCTCTTGTTGACATATGTGCATCCTGTGCGGACTGCCTCGATATCTCCTGAAGTCACAAGCTTTATATGCAATGATGAATAGTGGCTAACAGTGGAATCCAGAATGCGTGTTTATTCCTATTTCGGACAGTTATTTCTATAAATTTCAGATTTCAAAAGGGGGTTTTGTGGAGATTTTAGTAATTTTATATAGTTGAAATCATGAGTCAATTGAAGCTAGAACACCATGGAAATTCTGGAAGCCCTGAACGGCCAACTCGTCCTATTGTGGGACTCCTCAGAAGTGCTCATTCACGATCCCGCCGAACGAACAAGATTCGAACCCAGGACCTATTAGTCTCGCGCGTGAACGCGTAACCACTAGACCACTGAGTCGGCCGACATCCAACGGTGTTAATGGGGAACTTCAACCAAACCACGAATTTGAGCAAATATTCACCAATACCTTCAGTGAGTTGATATCTCCTAACAGACCTGGTTGAACTCCATTGATTACTGCTTCTCACTAGAACTCCCACAATAGGACGAAATGGCTGTCCAGTGCTTTCAGGTTTTCCATGGTGGTCTAGCTTAAATTGACTCATGACCTCAACTATATAAAATATCTAGATTTGTTTTGGCTTCATGAATTTATTATCATAGAAGATCCACTAGTTTATTGTAATTTGTCTACATAAATCCTATTTTTTAATTGAATAATTTAACTAAGACTATAATTACAAATTATTAAATTTTTCTTTAATCGTATCAAGCAATTATTATATACATTTTTATTGGCCCCAAAACAAACTGTTAACATGTACTAAAAATTTGGTGAACAAAAACAGCTGATCAATGAAATAAAATAATGGTAAAGTATCGGAGTAATCATAACTCCGCCTGTAGCTCTTCCGTGGGCTACTGCCAGTCCCAAGCCCGGATAAAGGAGGAGGGTTGGGCATGGGGTTAACGACCCCATCCCGTAGAAAACCAACTCGCTAAAAAAAACGCTAACCAGAAAATCTGAGTATTCATCCAATTAGATAATTGTAATTATTTATTTGAAAGGTAATTAATGGTAATATTGACAAATGAATAAACGTAAATGTTATTAATCTACTGATAAATCGTGTAATATTTTTCTAACAAATCTTAATTAATACTTGAATTCATGAGTCGATTAAAGCTAAATCACCATGGAAAACCTGAAAGCACTGAACGGCAGTGGTCTAGCTTTATTCAACTCATGAATTAAACTATTGAATTCTTACAATCTCCACAAAAACCCTCTTTCTGATAATAAATCATATTTAATTAGACAAAATTTCAATGAACCAGAAAGCAATAACTTTTGAATAATAGTTTCCCTTGTGTAGAACTAACAGTAATAAAATGACTCATTCCATTGAGTATATAAACCAATTTTTAGGAAATTTATGGAGACTAATAAATGAATAAATTATTTTTAAATGAGAAATTAGTGTTTATCTCAACAAAAATTAGTCAAGAGTTGTGTTTGGTAATGTTATAAAGATATATTATTTTGATGCTACATACCTACTAATAACAGAATATGTAACTACGGTTGAGAAGTCAAAATAATGGTATATCTTTAATATTGTCAAATATCATTGTTGTGATCGAAAGTACAAGTGGGGACAATCGAATGTATTTGAACATCAGAAGGGGTTTTGTGGAAATTTCAGTATTTTCATAGTTGAAATCATGAATCAATTGAAGCTAGACCACCATGGGAAACCTGGAAGCACTGGATGGCCGTTTCGTCCTATTATGGTCAGGTGCACTGGCGCGAGACTGGTAGGTCCTGGATTCGAATCTCGCGAGGCGGGATTGTGGATGCGCACTTCTGAGGAGCCCCATAATAGGACGAAACGGCCGTTCAGTGCTTCTAGGTTTTTCATAGTGGTCTAGGTTCAATTGACTCATGATTTCAACTATGAAAGTATTTGAACATCTTATTAAAATCTGAGAACCATATAGTAAACACTTCATTTGCAAAATGTTAATCAATCGTCTCAGACTTCATTGTTCTCTCGTTTCCATACTAATTAATCCCTGTTCTCGTTCTCTTTTCTTCAGTCTTCTTAACCTTTTGCCATCAGGTATTTCACTTACGATTGGTGATACATACTACTTATATCTGCCGACATCGGTAGCACACATCACATCACTTTTAGAAAAAAAGGAATTGTGTTTACAAGTTTGCTGCATTAGATCAGTTAAAGTTAAAAAAAATACAAAGTAATTACTCAACGAAATTAAGGGGTTAGTATATTTAATATTCAAATGATCGATAAACATTCTAAAATGATGGAACTTCAAAGTGACCCTAGAACGTTTTCTGGACTAGTCTATTACAAGCACCAGGAATGGAATTGATTTCTTTTCGAACTGATTAATTCACTGTCCAGATGGTTGACATGATTTTACAGACATAATCTTTGATTAAATTATACATTTAATTTTCAGTATTATATGTAAGTGTCTTGGAAATAGATGCTGTGTATACATAAGTTAATTGTTTCTTTATAGTAATGATTCATGCTACTTATACCGGTAATCATTTACTATCTTTGACCAAATATTTCAAAATCAGAAATAATCTCTAAATGAGCTGCCTTAAATCAATATTTTTGAAGATTATCGTTAAGAGTGATTAGCCAGACCTGAACTATCTTACCACTGACTGTGTACACTTTGTAGTATTATTAATTTGAGCTTAAGAGTTGTAAGTGTTGGATAAAACTGGAAGAAAAATATTTTCCCAAAGATTTTTAATAGAGTCATAAATTTTGAGGGTCAATTCAAAGAGATGTGCGCCCAAGTTAAATCATATGAGATAAATATTGACTTATAATTTATATCTGGAGATTTCATTTCTTACTATCCAACTATCTATTATCGTTTTCGACTCTTTTATACCAGAAACATATGTACAGTGTAAGGTTTAGTGTAGCAGATTATCGATCGGAGCTTGGACGAGTTACTGGTAAAACCCAAAACTATGAAACTGAATGATGCTAACCGTAATATCACATAAAGCATCAGTCACATCAAGATTTTAGGTACACTTGCTAACTAGTACCGACTAGTATAAAACCCTGATCCGAGGTTTACTGTCGACGACCACAACCGTCTACCATCAAAAACATTTCACGTGATGTTAATTCACTCAGACAGGTCACCAGATTGCAATTTGATCGATAGAATTAGATCAGCATTAAAGAATCAGACAAAAAAGACATTAATTGCTATTTAGTGATTGATTGGTCTCAGTGGTCCATGTTTTCTAATTGAAGAAATATTAGATGTCATTACAAACAATAAATAAATAAAAGAAATATTTCAGCCAAGATGGAAATTTTCTTTCTGGTAATTCAATTTTCAAAAGCTCTACAATTGTATTTATATGACATAATGGATACAAAGAATAATTATGCATATTAGCATATATACTCATGGTGAGTAGGAATAACGAGGTAAGGTTCATAATAATGGGTAAACAGATGAACAATAAGTGACTGAACTATTGGACGGACTGCAGATTGTAGTGCCTATGAGAGAGCTAAAATCGAAGACAACTACAATATTAGAGATTTTAGTACAGTCTAACAAATGAGCAAGTGTACGTCATTATGAATAAGAATAAGAATTAGTTAAACGACTGATAATGTTAACAATAATAATGATAATAGGGTGAACGACAGTGGAAGATATTCGGATGTATAAAATTAAGAAGACAGTATGTGGTTTAAAAATAAAAGTGGAAAATAAACAGAAAACAATATAGAAAGGAAACTAGGATTATAGAAAAGAAAGTAAACTTACAAACTGTTTTTGTGCACCAAAAGTTAACTGTATGATGTGTATTGCCCACACTTCTGTGATATAAAGATGTGTGAGTACGGCTTTCGGTAGATTCTAAATGCTGAGTTGAGTACTGGATAGTTAATGAAATGGTTTAAAACAGACAAATATATACCTTCGGGTTGCCTATTACTGAACCATATTGAAAGATTTTCTCTAATGTGTAGACAGATGTTCTTAACGAACGATCTACATACCTAGTCCAACAAGAACCACTGAATAAATAAATCAATAGCATTGAGGCTGGTGTCTAAAAGAGTACTGAATAAAATATCAGACTATTTCTTAACCTAATTCCTAATGGGTGAATGATTGTTAAAATGAACTAAACAGTCTTTCCAATTACTCTTTTTTTAATACTTAATCTTAAAGTTTGAGTTAAATTTAACAAAATAAAAACTGAAATTCCATTACTCTATTTTACTTAATTTCCTTTATATCAGCTTTAAAACAAAAGTAAATCAGAAACTTTGTAATAAATCAGTAATCATATGCTCACTAGTGACTGGCTCCATGAGGTATTTCCTGGAGTTCTAGTGAGAAGCAGTGACCAATGGAGTTCAACCAGGTCTGTTTGGAGATATCAACTCACTGAAGACATTGGTGAAATGGTTGCTCAACTTCGTGGATTGGTTGAAGTTCTCCATTAACACCGTTGGATGCCGGCCGACTCAGTGGTCTAGCGGTTAAACGCTGGTGCGCGAGACTAATAGGTCCTGGGTTCGAATCTCGCTCGTGTGCGGGATCGTGGATGCGCAATGCTGAGGAGTCCCACAATAGGACGAGTTTGCCGTCCAGTGCTTCCAGAATTTCCATGGTGGTCTAGCTTCAATTGACTCATGATTTCAACTATGTATAAAAAATCAGTAATTATTTGAACTTTAAATGAAAGAAAGTATAACACAGCATGATTTTCATATTGTTTTAGACTATATTTAACATGCTGTGACAAAGAAAAAATATACTAGAACTGACGAAAAATTCAATTTAAAAATCCTCCTTAGATTTATCTTATTAATTAGTTAATTTCAAAGAGAAAAAATTTTTTAAAGTTTTATTTATGTACGAAAAAGGGTGATTAGTTGCCAGTGTTCTTTATTCATTTAAACTAGTTCTAATGATGAATGAAATGTTTGAGACTCCAGTTGACAGTAGTGAAATTAGTCATCAGAAAGGATATGTACAAGAGAGAGAAAGAAAGGGTAAAAGTGAAAAACACAACTCTCTCCCTCTCCCCCCTCCCTCCCTCCCTCTCTCTCTCTCTCCCTATATATATATATATATATATATATATATATATATATATATATATATATATACTCTGTTAGTGGTCAAATGAATGTCATTGTAAAATAAGAATATAATTTAATTAAATCTGTGACAAAATCAAATAAATCTATAGTTGGTTTTATTTGAATGTGGTTTAGTGAAGATTATTTTTTTAGTTTAAAGGTAAAAAGGGTGAAAAATTAGTAAAGGATATGTTCAATACTAATTACAACTAATTGATTACTGAATAGTGAATAAAGTTATGCTTGTTCAGTCCCTTAGTTTGAATATAATCTACAAGATGAAATTACAAATCAGGTGGTTGTAAGGAGTCAATAGAAAATTCTTAGGACCATCGTTACACCTTACTGACGATTGTAAAGTAACGCAAAACCTAGGTTAAGGTATACATATAAAATACTTTGAAGTACCCGATAAGTATAGTACAACCAGGAAAGATCACGGTCATTGCAATGAAAATATAACCAAATAATTTATTTCTATACATCTATATACGGCTTTCAGATATGCATAGATAACGCACTCAAAATGATATTATCCTTCAAGCAGAGGAGTCCGGATAAGAAAAATCTCATAAAATGCTTCATTCTTTCTGTCGACATTGATGGAACATTAATTTGACGTTTTATCTCATCTGAGTAATTACAATATTATAATATAACACATTTAAATAGAGTAAAGCCACTGGTTCATTTCATTATACTAAATGGATATCACATGTAAATGTCTTAGAATTAATATTCCATATGCACATTTGTAGATTTAATTACATTCAATATAATGTAATGTTAAGTAATTTGTACGACATCAGCTAATGTTTTAACACATGATTATATTAATTCTAAAGGATTTTAATATACGGATGAAACTATGAAATACAATGAAGCAAAAGACATACGCTTACAAATTATCATAGTTGAAAGCGTGATAGACCACTGACCCGGCATCCGATGGTTAAGTGCTCTGGCGCGATACTGGTAGGTCCTGAGATCGAATCTCATGAGGCTAGGTCATGGATGCGCACTGCTGAGGAGTCCCACAGTAGGAAGAAACGACCTTCCATTGCTTCCAGGTTTTCCATGGTGGTCTAGCTTCAATTGACTCATGCTTTCAACTATGAAAATACTAAATCTCCACAAAATCCCTTCTGCTTACAAATTACTCTATTGAAAAAAAGTTTTTTTCTTTGCAATTTAGTTGTAACATCATAGTTTGCTATTAATTGTTTAGCTGAGAGAACGTTTTAAAGGGAATCGGTTTTTAATTTGTAAGCTGTATTCATTACAGATCTACCTCCTGATCATGGCAACCATCTCATGTACTAACGTGAGTGGTAATGTGGGTGGTGTAGATCAGCCTAACCAACCACTCTACCAATGGTCGCAAACGATTAAGAATGCTACAAAGAGTCATTGCATAACTATTGAGGGTTCAAAAGAGTGGTTAAAAAATGAATCTGCCCAAAAATTAAAAAAAAATCGAATGTGATTGTTATGTAATGGTTCTGAGTAAGTAGTGCAGAAACAGCTATTCCGCCCTGGTAGTTGTGCCGTGTTTCGATATAGCACTCTTCTCCAGAAGGGCCTACCAGGCTTCACTATTCCTATAACTAGTAGGGGGGATTCATTACAGACCTACCTCTATGGATTTACAGCTGAAAACTATAGAGCACTAAAAATATACTTCTTCCTAACATAAGAGACTCATCAATAATGCATATTCATGACCTCGCCGCGGGCTGAACAATAAATGAGAATATTTTTGTTTTTTTGGTTCTTCAGCTTAATAATATTTTTTTAAATAATCCCTACAAGACAGTTTTCATACTTGATTCAAACAAATATAAGACGTCTTGCTTTGCTTTTTTTTGTCTTACAAGAGAATCATCATTCTCTACAACTGTAGAGACATAATAATAATTTAATATTCTGTAAATCTATCATGAATAATTAATTGGGTTAAGTTGAACTAGTAATAATTTAAACAACGAAATACTTATTCATTTCATTTAATTATTGAAATACTCACCATATTATTAAATAAATGACTAATAAAAGTAGTGAATGACTAACTAGTTCTATCTACATAATGTAACGATTCATAAATACTCAAGAAAAGGGAGGCACCTGTGGTTAAACAGACAATGAAGGAGACCAGTATGTACAAGCATAAATCAAAATCATCAGTTGAATTCTTAGAGCTTACAGTTCAACTCCATCCGTTTACCTTTGAACGGTTTCATGTACTGTTTACTCTTTCTTCAATGTACTTTTCAATTTTCCCTCACGGTACTTGTTTGCTATCGGACTTGTGTAAGTATTTAGCCTTGGATGGAGTCTACCTACCTACCTAACCGTCACGGCTTTACTCTCTCTTTCTACACAATGTAACATTAATGTTTTCTTGAATTATAATATATTAATTTTATTAAAAACCAGGAAATTTAATACTGAAAATTAGTTGAAATAATCATAAAACTCATAAAACCAATCTATAAATGTTAAATCATACTCTCGATTATTTTAAGTTGTCTTTTATTGACAACATCAAAGTCAGAATCTTCAATACGAACGTCAAGACAGTTCTATTGTACGGAGCTGAAACTTCGAGAAATACCACAGCTATCATCAAGAAAGTAAAAGTAATCATAAACAATTGTCTACACAATATTCTCAATGTTCTTTAACTGGATACCATCAACAACAACCTAGTGTGGAAGAGAAAAAACCAACTTCTAGCTGAAGAGGAATTTAGGAAAAGATGTTGGAAGTGAATAGGATATACATTAAGGAAATAATCAAACTGCATCACTAGATAAGCGCTAAGTTGGAATCCTGAAGGGAAAGATGGAGAATAAAGAATACGTTGTGTAGGGAATCGGAAGCAGACATGAAAAGGATAAATAACAACTGCAAACAAGTGGGAATGATTGTCCAGGATATGTTTGGATGGAGAGTGATGGTGGTTGGCGTATGTTCTCCCATGGGGGGAGGGAGTTTTAGGCGTAATTAAGTAAGCTTATTGGTAAGAAATTTTGTTGTTTTTCATATTCCAATCCCATCATACGTGATAAAAATAGTACATAATTTGAAAAGTAAATATTCTAAATTTTTGAGTTCAATTAGTAATGCAACTGATAGATACAGATTAAAAGAAACAAAATTTCCGTGTCTTACATTTTTGTTCTCTTTATGAATTTGAATAATGACAACAAAATATATTGAATAAGCATGCGTAAGGACATTTGAAGATAAAAACTAGTAAAACAGCGAGTATGATGCAGTAATTATACAACTTTCAAAAGGATCTGATAAGATGGATTGTAAACCAGATCTACATGTAAGAGAACAACGTTGTTTTCAGTTTGGTCCTCATCAAGCTTTACTTTAATATACATTATTTATACAGTTAAATACAAATGTTAACCCAATCAAGGCAATTTATTTGTCAGTGATAGCAACGAGACAGTTTACATAACTAAACATAAGCAAAACCTACTAAATGATAGGATGATGACACCTGTACTAGAAGTGATAAGAACAGTAATGGCTTAAATCAATGTTTAATAAACAGAATTATGTTAAAGAATTGTAAAAGTAGACACTAGAATATTTTTACTACGGACTCTACCAGTACGTAGTAGGGAGAGTTCAGATTATCAAACAGTGAAGCGCATATTCGTAAAAAACGAAAAGACAACGAACAGAGGATATAGAAAATAGTAATAGATAAAGTTGCGTCCTAGATCTGACTTGTACATCCACATAGGATGCACATACGCCGATAAAAGACTGATTGATTTCAGACCTAAACATCAGTAGGAAGATTCAAACAACCAATATAATTTAATTTAATTTCACCTCATTGTACAACCCAGTGGCTATCTGGACTCAGTGGTTACGTGAATAACTCGGTGGCGTTTGAATCGAACGGTATTGGGTTCGATTGCCGGGGTGAGCATGAACTGTGAGATGCAGACACACCCAGCTGATGAGTCTCGAAAAAGACAAGACGCCTGCTTGTTACTCACCATCCAGCTCTACTTATACAGAAGATACAGGAGTGTTTCGAACTTCTTGTGAATTCAGAGACAAGTTTTTTAGATTGGATCCTTATAGCCTCTTCTATATGTACGTTGGTTATTATAATGATCAGAGATGATAAGCAAAGTTCACATAATTCTAAAATCGCATTAAAATAGATATAAAACGCAGAGATGTATAATAGTGTTTATCTAGATTGCAAAAATTCATTATACAAAATAATATTTATAGAAGATTTGTAGAGTACGCAAATTTAAAGAAGTGGAACATACATATAAACTAATAAATCTATTTGGATGTAATAAGAAAACTCAATTTTTGTTCTTTGTAAAAGGCAGTTCGTTTCACATAAGTTGATCAGTCCTATCGATATATAAGCATTATTATCAGAAGGGGTTTTTTGTGGAGATTTAGTATTTTCATAATTGAAAGCGTGAGTCAATTGAAGCGAGGCGAGGTCGTGGATGCGCACTGATAAGGAGTCCCACAACAGGACGAAACGGCCGTCCAGTGCTTCCAGGTTTTCCCTGGCGGTCTAGCTTCAATTGACTCACCCATTCAACTATGAAGGGATAAGCATTAATTCGGTACTTTATGAATCCATTTGTTTTATCAACTTCTAAGCTGAAATGTCAGAAACAAGTTTTGTTTTCACTTGAATCATTCTTGACTCATTCGTTTGTTGATGCCTATTTATCAATGAATTTTTGTAGACATGAATTTTTGCTTAAACACTTTTTTTATGAATGTAAGTTGTCCCAACCTTTTCATGGAATAGAGTTTACCAGTACGGTTATACAAATATAATGATCATACTTGAACATCAAAAGAAGTAAATTTTCATTCTCTATATACAACTAAGTTTTATGTCAAATATTTTAGATTTAGATTCTCTTAGTTTTATTTGTTTGAATCTTCCAATTGATCTTCAGGACTGCAACTGGTCAATCTCTAACTGTCATATGTGCATACTGTGCGTATCGCCTGAGTGGGGTAACGTGATGGCGTTTGAAGGTACTGGGTTCGAGTCCCAGAGTGAACATCAACTCTGAGATGTAGGCACATCCAGCTGATGAGTCCCAAATAGGTTGAAACGCGCCTCGTGGATTCTACTGTTAGTCACTATCCATCGTTGCTCACAATTTTACATTTAGGCTTTCTATTTTTTAAAAATGAGAATTGTCTCACACTGATTTCTAATAAAACTAATAACAAAAAGCAAAATTGAAAGAATATTCTTCCAAGAGTTTTTTTTATTTCTCTTTTGTTTTTTTCTTTCTTGTTTATAATATAATTTCCGGTAAATTAATTGTTTATTAATTAATTAGTTAAGACATTAATCTGACTAATTTTACATCTCTGTAATGTATCCATTTAAACCTATATGGTTAATCCTATTCAGTGTTCTCTTCTCTTCTCTTTGTGTGTATGTGTGTGGATGTTTAAAAGTTGACAGGAAATGTATTTTATTGTCAGACATAATTTTGAATTTAAAATATTCTGTAAATTAATTTCATTCAGTAAAAAGGAAATTGATAAACCAAAAATAAATTTTTTTCTAGTTTATTCCATTTAACATGTCTGTATATGTTCCAATACACAGCAGTAAAATTCTTCATAACAACGGATATTGGTTTAGGAATTAGTTACCATTTAAGTAATGTAAAGATAATTCATTGAGTTTGATAACGGCTTCAATCGTAGATATGAATTCTTGAGAATTTCTATTCCACACTTGGATGTAAAAGTTTTCAAGTACCTCCTGATTACGATTAGTTGTCTAACCTACGACAGTTAATGATATGAGACTTCGAAGACGTTTTACTCTAGGATATAAAAGGCAATACTTGGCTAGGGCTTAAGACGAAAAATTAGTATTTGACAAAAATATTACTTACATTTTCACCCAATCTAGAATTACTGTTAAAAGGTGACTAAATGGTTTATGTTGATTCGTTCAATAAGAGAATATTTATGTTCAGTGAAATTGTCCAGATCACGTAACAGAATAAATGAAAACGTAGAGTAGATAAATCTCAACCCCGCTAGGAATCTAATTAAAAGGCAAACTAATCAGTTATGCATTTCGTGTATATCAGTATTATGTCGTGAAGATCGTTGAGTCTGGTTAAGAACAGAGACCGATTGAGGTTGGATAACTATTGTAAACCTAGAAACACTAGGTGACGATTTTGCACTATTATAGGACACATCAGCAGTCTACATTGTACACTACTGGATTCTAGCTCAGTGGTCTAGTGACTGTACTCGCGCACGACACCGAGGCTCCTGAGTCTGATCCCTGGTCTCAGAGTCGAGGGTAAGTATTGCTGAGGAGTCTAGTATTGGAAAAAAACTCTCATCCAATGCTTCTAGGTTTTAATTGGTTGTTCGACATTGGTCTGTTCTTGATATCAATATGACTATGTATATTGATTTAATAAAATAATTTGTACCTATAGTTCTAGGACTAACTCCGCCTGTAGCTCCTCCGGGGGTTACTGCCGGTCCCAATCCTGGGTAATGGAGGAGGGTTGGGCATGGGGTTAGCGACCCCATCCCGTAGAAAACCAACTCGCTAAAAAAACGCTAACCAGAAAATAGTTCTAGGACTGCACTAAAATTTATTTCAATGAACATTGGTCGTTCATATACCAATGTTTTGATATAATAGGGATTATTAAATAATGTATGTACCTAACTAATTCTTACGTATACTGAATGATAATGACGTAAGATACCATCCTGGGTTTTTTTTCTTCTACGATACAATTGACAAATATCCAATCAAAAAGAATGTTTAACTTCATTACTGATATGAAAGGAGATAAGAGTTGAAATTTTGTTGTAACATTTTATCGTTGTAATTGTATGACAGAATTTTCCTATGTTTTCTAGTTACAATGAATTGAAGAATCAAATTATGATACATTCATAAGACGAATCAGTTTTGAATATGTAGAGAATATTCTTAACGTTGAGAGACAGAAACATTAATGCTAATGGTACATAGTGTTACACTAATGTTACTTCAAAATTTACTTTAAACTAATATCTGAAAAGTGCTCCACAAGAACCTATAATTAATACTGGCCTTAACATTTAGGGTTGATACTAAGGAGTATGAAACTTAATATTAAAGGACCCATTAACTACATTACTCTAGATGAAAGTGTGTATGTCACTAATAACGTTCAACAAGAAAGTTAGATAGATAATAAAAATTAATGGTTGAAAATAATAGGGATGACTGGAGTGGTTAGAGCATACACTACTTATACCTGAATAATAGCTCGCTACGTTGATTGACATGTGACCAGAGATATTGTTAAATCATTGGATTGTGTTCATCTAAACAAATGCTAACTTAAACCAGCTGAAAAGGTTATTTAAGTGTAAGTATCAAGTAAAGAAAAATAACTGACTAACCAATAAATATGACAGTCTCAAGCTATTACTGAGATACCAACCGCAAAAATTAAGATATAAGGATTAAACAGTGAGTATAAGCAATACTTATTCAAGGACGAAAAGTTACATGATAAATAGTTTTAAAACTACGAAATAGTTGATAACGACGAAATCTGATAAAATGGATGGCTATGGATTCAACTGATTGTCTCTGGTGTGTATTGAAGATATGCGACTAGATGTATATCAAGCGATAGAACGACTGATAAGCAAATAAGTTATTGTATACGACAGTATTCATAACAAAATATACGCATAATTACATATCCATAAAAACATCAGCAATCTTTAGTTATGGATTTTACAGGTAAGTTATCTATCCATTGAGCGAAGACGTAACAATATGGCTTATTTTTACTCGCTTTTCGATAACACCTAAAAGATCTTATAGAATTTATGAATAATGTAATTTAGTTACTGTGCTAACTGAATAGACAAAATGATTGCTTTGTTCGGTGTTATACAACTAAAGGAAATTAGTAATAATGTATACACATAAGTGCAGTGCTGTCTGACACTTCCCAGTACATTTTATCTATGAGAGAATAAGTGCTACTCAAATAAAAGATACCTCAATAGTAACATTTTTGATTATGATACTTGATGATACTGGTTCAAACCATACAGAGAGCACGGTTTCACTTCAAACTGCTCTCATACTAATTAAATACAAAACTTCTTGTTATCTTCAACTAACTAATATCAAAGCAGTTCATATTCATACAACATAAGATCATTCTACTTTTTACATAAATGATTTATTCACTTTCACGTTAGTTGATTATTCTATTGCCCAACATACTTATTGCTATCTGCCATTAAACTAATGTTTCTTCAACAACAAAAGAAATATTCTTTTTACCAATATGCTAAACATTTATTTTCCAAAATTTAGGAGTCTAATTGTCAGTAACGTTAATACTGATAAATAGAGACAATTTTGAAATTACTTACTCACTTACGCCTGTTACTCCCAATGGAGCTTTCCTCCAGAAATTGACGTCGTCATGATCCAGTTGATCACCAGGAGAAAGAGAAAGGATGAGAGTAAGCAACCTTGCCTAACACCGGTCTTTACTTTGAACGAGTCAGTGAGTTGTCCTCCATGCACGATTTCGCAGTTTAATCCATTATAGGAATTTCGTATGATATTGACTGTCTTCTTAGGCACGCCGTAGTGTAAAAGAGAAGCCTCCATAGTGTTGTCCTGTCCACGCTACCAAATGCTTTCTCGTAGTCAATGAAGTTGATGTAGAGTGATGAATTCCATTCAATTGATTGTTCCACAATGATCCGTAGAGTTGCGATTTGGTCTGTACACGATCGATCCTTACGGAATCCAATTTTTGAAATTACCATTCACTTATTTTTTTTTTATCTAATTTTTATCATCAACACAATTCATTTAAGAAAGCAATTTTTTCACTAACAAGTCAGTCATTCAACATGGAATATCTATTTACTGAATGATTGACATTTTGTTCCGTATAAGATCATTTCTTTCCTTTTTCTTCAATACTTTAATTATTTAAATCATTATTAATCCATAGAAAGATGATATTAATTTTCCGAGAGCTTTTTTTTGTTGTTGGCGTGGTTAGATAGGTAAATGTTGTTATATGTTGTTGTTGTCATCCTTTTAATGCCTGTATTTTAGTCGCCATGAGCAACACAAATGAATGAACCTTACATTATGTGCTTTTGTATTACTGTAAGTTAATTGACAAATGTATATTATTTAAGATATTAGTATTAATCTTTTCTCTTAGAATAAATTAACTAAACTGTACACCCCTTACTTATTTAATTGGTCATATATACATATGATAACAATAATAATCATAAGGAATAGTACATATAATGATGTAGGTAAGTTACTTATATCAAATCTTGTGAAGGATACTTCGAGATAAGTGAATTTTTCTCAATTCATTAAACCATAAAAGGGATCTGTTTGCTAAAGCTTGGGAATATAAACCGTTAAGTACTAAGTGAGTGTTATCTCGCATAACGCTTAGCATTGTAAATTCTTACTATTAAGGAGTTTGATATGACAACCACAAGAATATTTTATGCTCTCTGGTTTCTAAAAGTTCCGAATTTTTACGAGTAAGAACAACTGACTTGGAAGATTTCCGTTGCTTTAACATTTAACTGACCGATATTCCTTGTATTTAAATATATTATTTCAAACAGGTACTGGTTGTTTAATCTTATTAATATCGCCATCTGAAAAATAGTTTATTTTCAGAATCCATTGATGCGATTTGATGTAAATCAAGTTTTAATAGGATATTATAACCTTTAAATAGAGTTATAGTAAGGTCATTGTTTTCACATCAGTCACTTATCGATATCATATACTATTATACGATCAGTTTGACCAAATAATATTATCTTAAATAGTTTAAAGTGATTTATAGGAAACTCAGGACCTAGGTTTCGTATTAGTTTTTACTCGTAAGCAAGGGATATCTACAATCTTGAAAGGACGGATATTCCTGATCGTATTCTAACCTTCCTTATTCTTGATCACAGTGACACATGAAATATCAGATTTCATGTCAGTAACTGAAAAGTGACGTAGTCATTGTCATTTATAATGTCTATCAGTACAATGGTCTATGAAGTTGAGGAAAGAAATCGGTACCAAAAATAAATATCTTTCCTTTTCTTCTTCGTTTTCAATTGTCCTCTAGCTGATACCAGCCTCTGATGAAGACTATACACCTTTTATGTCAGTTGAAGGTAACGCATAAACTTTTACTATGAATTCGCTTTCTATAAAGTATTCATTTTCATCTTTGCTGTTTATGTTCAGTAAGGCAAGCACTAACAAGTAGATGTTGAATTTTTACTAAACAAATTGATAGAATTCACATTGATAACTAAGATTTACTAAGCATATCGATTATCTGTAACAATTAAAAAGCTGATACTTCATTTGATATTCACATGTGATCAGCTAGATCAACCCCTATTAGAATTTGTTTACATACCCCTCTGACAATTCAACTCGATTTGTACCATAGAATCACTCCAAGCATTATAGATAAAATTCAGAGGACAATAGGTAAGTAAAGCTGAAACAATTAGGATAAATGTTTTTTTCAAAACCTACTAAATAAACTGGCTGATCAAAACAGTTTGCATTCAACAACTGAAAATGAAGTTACAGTCAATACAACGAAAACGTGTCCAAAACATGAAATTGGAATAATTCATCATATCTTATTCTAATCATTTGAAGTCATGAAATGTAAACCTTTATCATCAGTGAGTCAATTCATTAACTAATGATTAAGTTCAGTTTTGTTAACATTTGAATCCATGAGTCGATCTAAGCTAAACCACCATGAAGAACCTGGAAGCAATGGACAATCGTTTCATCCCAGTATGGGACTCCTCAGCAGTGCGCACCCACGATCCCATGCTCGGAAATCGAACCCAGAACTTTCAGCCTCAAGCACAAACGCTTAACCTTTAGAACACTAAACCGGCATCCAACGGTGTTAATATCTAACGTCAACCGATTCATGATCATTCTCAACCCTTCATTCAATGTCTGAAGTGGATAACTGTCTCCACCCGATACAAATTGGACCCCACTGTTCACAACTTATCACTACAACTCCAGGAAATCCATATTGAAGCTAGGCAGCAGTGAGCACATGATTACTATCAGTATGGGGATTTGTGGAGATTGTGGTAATTTTAATAGTTGAATCCATGAGTTGATCTATGCTAAGGTCCTGGGTTCGAGTCTCGAGTGCCAGGTTGTGGATTAGCGCTTCTGGGGAGCCTAATACTAGGACGAGTCGGCCGCCCAAATTCTACTGGTTTTTAATAGTGGTCTAACCTAGATCGAATCATGAATTCAACTGTTAAAATTATTACAATCTCCATAAAACCCTATTCTGATAATATTACCAGTTTACCACGAATTGTCCCCATAAATACGCAATGCAATAATTATGTTAAATTGAATGATTGATCAGAATATTCTTAAACTAAGCTGTAGGTATAACCCAATATCCGTTAATCAAAACTCCAGTTATTACTATGATTCATGAGACTACTTTAACAGAAACTTGAAATGTAGCACATTTTAAGTTGTATCAAATAGTTTATAATTAGCGTTGTATTTTTTTTCAACTAATTACAAATTAATTAACTTTGACAATAACATTGACATTTTGTATTTATAGTAGCTCAATAATGGATTTCATTTCCAGCTTCTTTTCGATTAATTCCTTTCTATATTTCTTTTTGAACAGTAAACAACAGTTGTTCAACTTAATTTTATTTTCAACATTGAATTCATGAATCAATCTATGCTAAACTATCATTGAAAACTTGGAAGCACTAGATGGTTGTTTCGTCCCAAGATGGGACTCCTCAGCAGTTTGTTCACTAAAACTTAACGGAATGGATAATTTTTCTATGAATTAATGTTATATATCCATATTTCTTTAGTGACATTTTCGATATGGAACATTATATTCGATATACTTTAATGCATGAAGTAAATAGATTAATTGAATGAAAAGCGCGCGCGAGATAGAGATAGATAGAGAACAAAAATGAGTAAACAAAAATAGAATTATGCAAAAATGTTTTATTGTTATGATTAGCATTTTTATTATTATCTCCATAATTCATTACAATGATATTTTATAATATGACTCATTACAATGAACCAACACTGATCATAATTAATGGAGTTTGTTGTAATATCAGTAATATTATAGTATTTATGAAAAAAAGACATTATTTTTTTTCAGTTTCTAGTTATGTGGTATAGTTGAGATCATGAGTTAATTGAAGCTAGACCGTCATGGAAAATCTGGAAGCACTCGATGGTGGATTGGTTTGACATTAACACCGTTAGATGCCAGCTCAGTGGTCTAGAGGTTAAGCGCTCGCGTGTGAGACTGGTAGGCCCTTGGTTCGAATCTCTCTCTTTCGGCGGAATCATGGATGCGCACTTCTGAGGAGTCCCACAATAGGACGAAACGGTCGTCCAGTGCTTCTAGGTTTTCCATGGTGGTCTATTTTCAATTGACTCATGATCTCAACTATATAAAATTACTAAAAATCTCCTTCTATTTATGTGACTACTTTCAAAAAAATACGACCTAGTTCTGTTTGCTTTTTTCAGGATAGACAAGTGGAAAACAGTGTGACAGAAGAAATAGTTAACTGGATGATGAATTTGAAGTAAATAAAGTGGCTTTGTAAATTAGGAAAATCATAAATTGAATACCTCATTAGTACATACTCCATCACTTTTCCTTTACATACTCCATTATCCCACTAATTCTCTTGTTATTTTGATCGCCCTGCTGGTAGACGATTCACTTTCGATTGCTGCTACATAATACTTATATCTGTCAGCCTGAGTAGTATATACCACATATATACATTATTTTCTTAGATTTAATTATTGCATACAATACTTCTCCATTCGTATTCAAGCAACTGTGTTTTGCTTTTCTTGACCAATAGAATACGTACATTTCTACTAGATTTACATATTTGTAATTATTCGGAAGGATATTCATCTTAAATAGATGCTTGCTATGGTGATGTGCTCGATTTCAATATCTACTCAACGCAGAAGTGAAATAAGAGATGATGATGCTGTCTTCTGATGACAAGCGTATTACTTCCGATTGGTGTTACATACTGCTTATATCTGTCAGCCTAAGTAGCTTACACCACATAACATATACAATTTACTCGTTTATGCATTTCATAGATAAGTAATCTCTAACAGGTAAAACAAACGTTATTATTCAAGTCAGTGAGTAAACTTTGGAAAAATCAACAGATTTTCAAGCTACCATGTATGTTTATTTATGCTATAAAATACCATACGTGCTGAAATCGCATATATCTCTGTCAGAAGCTAACGATCTGTCACAATTTTTGCTTAGATAGTATCTATTTAAACTTACATCGGGGATAACTATTGGAGGCTAGGGAATGCTGGATAACTATCTCATATCAGCTCAAGGCTCTTCAATAGTATGCACCCACCACTCATTTATACATAAGACCCAAAACTTTCAAGCATTACTGAAAACGCTAAAACTTCAAATCGTTCGGATGGAATCCGATTATTCGCGTTTTCAACTTTCATTGATTCATAATATATTGCGCAACCATTATCTGTTATCAACAGTGATACGTATCTCAACCTCAACATGACTAAACCTCATCGCTCAAGGTTTATCGACAGCAAACACATGATTATGATTCGCAATGGAGGTTTGTTTAGTTTTTTTACCTTCAGTTTACATTACAGATTCACATGACATCTCATTAAGCTCTGGACACTTCAATTTTTACGCATTTGAATATACTATATATAAATCCACAGAAAAACCGATTCACCGTCTGTTAAGATCCAACTTATTTTATCGGTTTGTCTCTTTTTAATCTTCACATATTAAGTCAAAGCTATGACATTCAGTGTATATTTTTTCGGTAGAATTATTCTTGACTGGTCTACCCATTAGTATCTATTCTGATTTATTCAACTCAACTAATCAATTATATGTTTTATATATAGTTGTAATCATGAGCCAATTGAAGCTAGACAACCATAGAAAACCTGGAAGCACTAAACAGTCGTTTCGTCCTATTATGGGACTCCCCAGCAATGCGCATCCACTATCCCCCCTCACGAGATTCGAATCCAGGACCTACCAGTCTCGTGCTCTAGCACTAACCACTGGACCACTGAGCCGGCATCTAACGGTGTTAATGTCTAACTTCAACCAATCCACGAAATTGAGAAACCACTTCACTAATGTCTTTAGTGACTTGATATCTCCCAATAGACCTGGTTGAACTCCACTGGTTACTGCTTCTCATCGTGGATGCGCACTGCTGAGGAGTCCTACAATAGGACGAAACGGCCGTCCAGTGCTTCCAGGTTTTCTATGGTGGTCTAGCTTCAATTGACTTGTGATTTCAACTATATATAAAAAGTTACTAAAAATCTAATATCTCTGTTTCTGTTTATTTGAAATGAACTTTTCTATCGTTAAAGTTATATTCTTTTTCATTCACTCAACAGTTTTTAAGCAATAGGGACTTAAAATAAATTATGCATCATAGACTTTAAAGTACTTTAACATATAGTTGATACATGTATTGACTGTTCAGCTTTAAAGATTGAATGTATATTGTTTATATTTATCATTCAAGTCAAGATAATTCAGTTGATTCTTTTCATAAATCTACATTACTAGAGATAAACGAGTCACAGTAGAGGGATCTAATTACTATTCAGTAGTCTCTCTTTAATAACCTAATAAAGTCTGGATAATCTGTTAAGTATGTAACTTTCATTATTATTATTATTATTATTATTATTACAGTTACTATTATTAGATTTGTCTCGTGTGAACAAGATTATAAACTGCAGCATAAGTTTTGTTACACACAAATTGTTATTCATAACATTCATATGAAACAAATCACTATAGATTATTTGATAGTCCCAAATGCAAACTATTTTACTTCAGGGCTAATTGAAAGTAAATTGGGTGATTGAATTTAATCACCTCATTAATGAGTTAACATTTTCCAGTTTAGAGTGAAATAGATAGTTGCAGTTGCCAGTAACAATTATGGTCATTTTAGGGTGATAAACAGTAAAGAGATGATTTCAAGAGGGTGCTCTGGAAATTTGTTTCATCCTATCAGAGTAGTATGTGTTCTTCGCTGAAGCTTTTCATATTACAGCAAGACTATTATTCAGTGTTTCTTGCTCACCAACAGTACCTCGATTGAGATCAGTTTGTAATAAGCATCAACCAAAAATTAAAATAATCTTCACAAAACCACTTTATCAATATTATTAGACGGCAGTTAGATTGGTATTTGAATATTCATTCTTATAATAGGCTAAAAGATGAGCATACATATTGTTAGCTCATAATCTGTTCATACCAAATGTAATATAACCTGAAGTTACTACTTACTTTACCAAACTTTTCACAAATGATTAACAATTTTCAAAAAAATACGATACGATGGTCATCCAACTAGTTTTCATATTCTCAGATTTAACTAGTTTCACTTATTGCTACAGATGATTTTTGGAGATTTTCGAATTTCATAATTAACATCATGCATTGATCTTAGTTGAACAAATATTAAAATCCATATAGCACTGGACAAGTGTTATGTCCTCCTGAACAGTGTACATCCACGACACACTGGAAATCAGACCTAGAACCTTAAGATCTCGTGATAACTGTTCTACTTTTCAGATAATAAATCAGTATCAAATGATTCATATTTCTAATTTCAATCATTTAGCAAAATAGGATCACCATCTTTCATTGTCTTCGGTAGGTAACCGCCTCATACTCCAAGCAACTAAACTCCACTGACCACAACTTCTCATTAGAAATACGGGATGCCTTTCAAAATTAGTCATAAGTGAACATATAAACATCAGTAAATATTTTCAGATACTTAATAACCTACTACTCGAATGATAAGTGAATAAGTATTATCATCAAAATAAGGAATTATTCTTATTTTTTAACTCAATCACATAACTAAACCATTGTATGTTAAACTATACTAGTTAAAAACAAACAGCACTATTGTAAGCAAAGATGGATAGTGGCTAGCAGTGGAATCCAGGACTCGCGTTTCGTCCCATTTCGGACTCGTCAGTTCGATGTACCTGCATCTCAGAGTTGATGTTCACTCTGGGACTCGAACCCAGTACCTTTCACTTCAAATACCGTCATGTTATTCACCCAGCTACTGAGTCCTGATAGCCACTTGCTTGTGCAATGGGATGAAGTTTAAATTCAGTTAGTATTGCTTGTTTGAATCTTCCCACTGCTAGCTACTATCCATCTTTGCTTACAGTGCTTGTGAATTAAGGCTATACTGAGGCAATACGCACAGTATGCACATATGTCAATTAGAGACTGACCAGTTTGCAGTTCTAAACATCAATGGGAATATTCAAACAAACAATACTAAGTGAATTTAAACAGCACTATTGTTCTAGACATTGATAACATATAACACCTATCCTACACTTTTACATTAGAATCATTTGTAAACAATACTAATGATATTCATAAAAGTTATATAATATTATTGAATCTGTCAAGTCAAAATTATGCTACACTTCATTCAGAATACTGTCCAATAAAGCAAATCTGTAATAAAGGCATCAGAATGTAAGACAGACGTTAAAAATAAGAAGAAGAAGAAGAGGAAGAAAAAGAAGAGGAGGAAGAAGAAGGAGAAGAATAAGAATAGTAGAAGAGGTGAGATAATAATTAATTCAATGAATGATAAGGTTGAATGACTTTTATCAAAATGTTAATTCAATAATATATCAGCGTTGAATTTGTTATACAATAGTTTTGTTGATGAATAACTGTTTATTTATTTTGACGGATATCAATGGATGATTCAATTATCAACATTTACAAAGTAGTCTCTATTTGTTTTCTTGATTACTACATTACAATGTTTTGTTTTTTCGTATAAGATGTTTATTAACTCTGAATGGATGAAGTTTTATTCAAACGGTACTGATCATAAGCAAGAAAACTATTCAGTATATACTATTATATAAAAACTGTATAGCCTTATACCATCTATATATGTATAAATTTTGAGCCGTGAAAATCATTTTGATCTAGAAAGATTGATATTGCTACACCATATGATATACTTTAAGTTTTCTCGGAGAATGTCTCGTATAATTGATGAATCCAGTTAGAAGAAACTTTAAGTTTGTTTCACAACCTCAGCTTTTAAACAAATAAGATAGTGTAGTGTCTGTTGCTATGTTAAGCCTATATAGCTTATTCCGGCTTCTGAACTGGCCAATTTATTCATTCTTCTTGAGTCACATTTTGACCTTCGTTAATCAGTCTTGACTGTTTATATATGAGTGTATGTGTGTGTACACTTTTTATCCCATTCATCACATGTCTATAACTTATTTTCGTGTAACTATAAATATTGATTAACGCTTGATCCATACGCCTTTTCCATCGTGCGTCATTCCGCTTCAATCTCTTCTCTTCTCTTTCTTCGGTTGTTTGCCTTGATCTACGACTATACAAAATATACGCATTCATAATTCATTCTCGTATTTGACTTATTTAATTCCGTTATTCACCAACGCTAGTTAGGTCGATATTTATATACGAAGATAGACGACATGTATATTTCAATAAAAATCAGCATACGACCTAACTGGAGTCAGATCTCGGGCCACAAAAGTAGTTACATGATGCATTTGTGTTATTACTTGACATCATATAATTTTACGTAAATTAAACTCTCATTAATAAGTTGACGTAATCGTAATAATACAATCAAGACATCATGAGATCGACATCTAAGTACTCGATATTTAATTAAAAGTCGAAAACTATCCATAACTCTACAGTTTATTTTCTTATCTAAAAGTATTTTTTTATTCAGAAGTTATTAAGCTAAAGTTCAAGATATTAAATGTTTATCAGTATAAGATTGTTTATTAAACTTCGTTGAGTTCACGGACAGATTTAAGTTAAATAACCATTCAAAAACTAGAAGCACTGGACGGCCGTTTCGCTCTACTTACAGAGCGTATCTGCCGTTCGGCAAATGAGAATCGAACCAAGGACTTAGGTCTCATATGCGAATGCTCAGTTATCTGAATCTATTCACCAAAGTAATTATTTCCAAAACTTCAGTAGATAATCTAGACAAAATCATTTCATTTTCGGTGTTTGATAAGAATATTGCTACCGCAGCTACACTGTGACTAGTAAACAGGAACAGACTAATTTTGTTGTGTTACCAAAAATATGCACATTTGCTTTTGTTCACACCTATCGTAGGTCAATTATCTAACTTCTCCTGTGGGATTAATAGTATGGCATATTAAATTATTGTTCTAAAAAGTATGACACCATTTTTGTGTTTGTGGTAAAATGTATTAAGATTGAAATAAGCTTTCTTCAAATATAATCTGTTAGCAGACTGACACTAAATCTCCCCTTCCAGTGATCTCTGAGACCCTGAACTGTCTAACACGGATAGTAAAAAGTGACGTTACAATGACTGTTTTTATTTATACTCAATTTGATAACTTTAAAGTCATTATATTCAATTCCTTAAATGCTTACACAAATACAAAATTCCTTCTATCAAAACAGTTTGTTTTCTCATTTCGACTTATCCTGATTGTGTGGTATTCGATTTCAATACAATAAGTGAGCCCAATCATTTTCCAGAATGGAAAGATCGAGAGTGAGTAAGAAGCTCTATTGGCGAAACCAAATTGAGGAGAGTGAGTATACTTACATTTCTAACTAGTAAATTGTCCTTCATTAGAAAATGAAGCGGAATCTTGGATGATAATGTGAGTGTATCTTTTGATCTAATTCTGATTGGTTTAATGTTTTGCATTCTTTTCTTTTTTTTATATTTTATGTTGATCAAGTTAGTTAGTTGTTAGTATAAGTTTGTGGAGATTGTTGAATTTAGATTAATATCATGAATGGATCAATGTTGGATACCAGCTCAGCGGTCTAGATGTTAAGTGCTTGAGCACGAGACCGAAGGTCTTATGTTCGAGTCTTATATATGAGGTCGTGGATGGGCATTGCTGAGAAGTCCCATACTAGGACGAAACGACCATCCATTACTTCCAGGTTTTCAATAGTTGTCTAACATAGATCCATTCATGATATCAATCTAAACTTAGTTATTTAAATATGAAGTTCTGATTTGTAAAGCAGTCGCTTCTTGTTTAAACTTTACCTGACATTTTCTACAACTGATTATGTAACAAATATTTATCATTCTACGCATTTCTATATCCATTTTGTATGAATTTTTGTTAATTAGTATCAAACGGTTATGAAAAAACAAAGAATGAATTAGTTAAAATGTTACGTAACATTTTCCTTTTCAACTAAAGAACGTGTAAATATGAGATTTTGTTAGGCTATAATATATAATAGAAAGCGTGAGTCAATTGAAGCTAGACCACCATGGAAAACCTGGAAACACTGGACGGCCGTTCCGTCCTTTTAATCATTTATTGGTAAAAACTTCAGCATCTATGGTAATATATCTTAATATTATGTTAATTTCATTCAATGTTTGTATTACATATAAAGCCAGGCATTTTCTGAACATACAAATATTTAGGCTTTCAGTAAATTAAGCTTGCACTTGTATTGTTCTGTTTATTATTTAGATTAAAAAGTACCACTGAATTCCATTTTAGTGGTCTAGAGATTAAGCATTTGTGTTAGACAGAAGGTTCTGAAATCGATTCCCGGTTGGGAGTTCATGGATAAGCACTAATGAGAAGTCTGATACTACAATGACACGGTCTTCCATTGCTTCTAGGTGTTTAATAATTGTCTAACTCAGCTCTGACTAGCTCAGAAAGGGCCAAAGAAATTCCATGCAAACACCTTCTGGTGAAATATTCCAGAATCTCTACGTGTTGGGTTTCCTCACCTAGAAAATCAAATCTGAAGAACGGGGGAGCAGGGATAACGGGAAACAGCAACGTAAG
>NW_017386006.1:940885-962262 GCF_000237925.1 Schistosoma mansoni | reverse complement strand
CCAGTCACAAGATTCGAACCCAGGACCTACCAGTCTCGATCCGAAGCCCTTAACCGATAGACCACTGAGCTGGCACCCAACGGTGTTAATGTCTAACTTCAACTGATCCTGGGTTCGAATCTCGCGAGAGCGGGTTCGTGGATGCGCACTGCTGAGGAGTCCCATAATAGGACGAAACGGCCGTCCAGTGTTTCCAGGTTTTCCATGGTGGTCTAACTTCAATTGACTCACGCTTTCAACTATGATAAATACTAAATCTCCACAAAACCCCTTCTGATAATTAATATAATATATAACCCTGTGAAAAATAAAGGACTATTAATGTGAGAAAGTATCATTATGAATTGACCAAATATCCTATGCATTAACATACGTTATTAATAAGGAAAATTCTCCTATAAACATTCTAAAAACTGATAAAAGTAATGATAATAATTGTAATGACATAGTAACAGTTTATCTCCTTGATAAAAATAATTTTTTACAAATAACCTAGTTGAATAGAAATCACACAATATAGTATGAAGAAAGAATTAGTTACAACGAATCAAAGAATATCTAAGGTGGTATTGATTGACAGACTAATATGTTGCTCATTTGAATGTTATCCCAATCAAGACGAGTTGTTCACTCTTAGTCAGTTTCTTATGTCTTTAAAAATACACACATAAAAATGACCAATCGATTTTTAACTATTATATGTAAACGCTGTAAGCAAAGATGGATGGTGGCTAGCAATGGGATCCATGACACTTGTTTCGTCCTATATAGGATCCGTCAACTGGATGTACTTGCATTCCAGAGTTGCTGTTCATTTCATGAATCCAACTCAGTACTATTCACTTCAAGCCCGATCGTATTATCTACTTAGTTACTGAGTCCAGATCGTCACTAGTCAAAATGAAAAACGTGTTTTGGATTCTACTGCTAGTCGCGTATAACGATTGTGCCTAGACGAAAATATCTATGGGATCTGCATAAGATGTACATTTGACAATAAGCGACTGATCAATTGCAATCCTAAACATCGATAGGAAGATCAAAACCAACAATATAGAAACGTATTATTTACAAAGATATTCGTAAAATTATTAATATAGTTTACAAATTCCATAGGTTTTGTAAACATCTAAACTGTACTCACGACTGTTTTCCTAAGATTTTATGAAATTACGAGAATATTTGATATTTTGTATTGACTAGAAGGATAACGAACACACAAGCCGTAATAAAGCCTAATTCAATGTAAATCATTCTTTAGCAAATCTTTCTGTCACCTTAATACTACACTAGTTTACCCGTGAAAATAGACAGATATAGTTACTCAAACTCAACTCTAGCTATTACTTACCTGAAATGATTGTAAACTTTAAAAAGAGTTAGTCACTCACTTTATTTCATCTCGAAATTGGTTTTAAAAAAATTCAACTTTATGGTAATGATATTTGATTCACCCAATCCTAGAATAATTCTCTGTCAATTTGTTTTGATAGGTTCACAAAATTTTGAGGCACCTATCAACTATTCTGCAAAATATTGATCATTTAGATTGTTTTCAACGACGTGAAAGCCACAGTATAATTATATCACTGCCCCAATGATATTTACAAATCTTGACATGTTCTGGAGCGAGACTGGTAGGTCTTGGGTTCGAATCTCGTTCGGCGGGATCGTGGATGCGCACTGCTGAGGAGTCCCATAATAGGACGAAACGGCCGTCCAATGCTTCCAGGTTTTCCATGTTTGTCTAGCTTCAATTGACTCATGATTTCAACTATGAAAAAATCTTGACCACCCAGAATACAATTCAAACGTAATTTAATCTACCAAATTCCAGAGCACACGTCGGTAATCATCTTTCCTCTGATGTTGCCTTCAAAATATCTACTTCACCGATTATATCTTACTCCATTAGTGAAATTATAGAGACATTAAATATTCCAACACTGTTTTGAATGAGTATGCTTATTCAAATTGTCTTCATGTTTATATTTTATCTGTTAACTTTTATACGACTCATGGTTAATCCAAAAACATCTTCATTATACCATTCACTTCATTATTGTAAAGATGTATATAGAACAGTCGATTCATTCAAATAAATTCTACCCAAATCAACGAGTCATAAAACAATCAAGCACATAAATCGTATCAGACTTATTACAGTAATTTTTCTGCTCAATGCTGTTTATTTACATTTTATTCTCTTTAGCTTAGGAGGATTATAAGTAACCCATCATGGCACTGAAATTGACCTTCCTTACAATACTCATTCTCAAGCATGATGTTCTAATTTCTCCTACCAAGAAAATACTGCTTTCCAATTGATGATTTGCACTATTAAAATACATTTTATAAAACGTTCAATCAAAACAATTCGTGGATCGTGAGATGCAGGTACATCCAGCTGACGAGTCCCAAATGGGACAAAACACGCGTCCTAGATTCCACTGCTAGCCAATATCCATCTTTGCTTATAATGCTAGCGAATTAAGGCTATATCGAGGCAATACGCACAGTATGCACATATGCCAATAAGAGACTGAGCAGTTGCAGTCCTAAACATCAATGGGAAGATTCAAACAAGTAATACTAAGTAAATTTAAATTCGTGGATCATTTGCTTTCCTAATAATGGACCATTAGTATGATCAAACCTGTAAATTAGCTTACATTCTGTCATATTTCCTTTTAACTACAAAGCGTAAAACAATAGTCTAGAATGGTGAATCATTAAAGAGTTTAAGTGTTTCTGTATAATAGATTTATCGTTTTGGAAATCTGAGCTAGTCAATAAACAAAGTATCATAAACTACTATCAAAAATGTTTACTATGAATGTTAATTTCAAGAATAACACTTAAATCTTATTTATTAAACCATCATAATTACAAGTATACGGCTTAAGTAGATTACTTTGTTAAAAATAAAATCTTCGCTGAATTCTCTTGTGTGAAAATAAACAACTGGTTGAGTGAAATGGAACATCGACATCTGTCATTAATCAAAACTATCTAAAACTCAGTCCTGTTATAAAAATTTTATATAGTTAAGATCATAAGTCAATTGAAGCTAGACCACCATAGAAAACCTGGAAGCATTGGACGGCCGTTTTGTCCTACTATGGGACTCCTCAGCAGTGCGCATCCACGATCCCATACGCGAGCGAGATTCGAACCCAGGACCTACCAGTCTCGTGCCAGAGCACTTAACCTCTAGACCACTGAACAGGCACCCAATTGTGTTAATGCTTAACCTCAAACAATCCACGAAGTCGTGCGACCAACTTCCATTGTACTAAGGTAGATACCTGTCTCTACCTGACATGGATTAGCTCCACTGGCTGGTAGATACAGGTATCTACCTCAGTACAATGAAAGTTGGTGGCGTGATTTCGTGGATTGGTTGAGGTTAAACATTAACACCGTTGGATGCCGGCTCAGTGGTCTGTCGGTTAAGTGCTCTGGCACGAGACTGGTAGGTACTGGGCTCGAATCTCGCTCACGTGTGGGATCGTGGATGCGCACTGCTGAGGAGTCCCATAATAGGATGAGTTGGCCGTCAAGCAGTGCTTCCAGGTTTTCTATGGTGGTCTAGCTTCAACTGACTCATGATCTTAACTATATAAAAAAACTGAAATCTCCACGAAACCCCCTTCTGTTATAAAAAGTCAAGGTGTCGAGTTGAATGAACTCTGTTGATTTTATCAACCTGTGATTATTATTCAAATTGTCCATTTGGACTGCTTATTAGATCAAAACTGAGACATCGTTAAAGCAATAATGATTTCCAGGCGGTATCGATAGCAGTGGTGGTATCATTAAAAGCCAGGGAGCATTGAATAGATGTTTGTTTCTGGTGAATATTCATAACTTCGACAGGAATCGATCCTAGGAACTTCAGGTCTAGTACTAAATGCTTAGCCGTTGGACTAATAGGTTAGCATCCAATTGTACTTATTTCTAACTCCAATCAGCTCGCAATATAGTAGTATGATTTCCAGCACTTGTAAACTCCACGGTTGATCTTCCGAAGTCATTCAGGGGTTTAATAAATAAATATTAGTCAGTTCGAAAGAAATCATGAAACTTGTATGTTTATAAAATTTTCCCTGAACGAAAAAACAATCTGCAGGAATATTTCACACATAATGGTTAGTAGTTAGAATAATCGTAAAGGATATGTTGTCCATTCTTCATAAGTCTTAGAGAGAAGTTCTATTGGGCAAATAGTATTATTGAACCAATTATGTTAGGCATGTATCAAGCCAGGACTATTTAGGGAACTGACTCGGACTTAAAGATCAGAGCAATAATCATCAAATGAATCCTAAAAATATAAAAAGCTACAGACTGTAGCTTACATTTTAGTGCCACCCTCAAAAATAATCAAAAAACCGAAGTGGTTCGTTACTTTAATCAATTTCAACTTTTTAAATAATGTTTTTACTCCAAAAGATGCATATATAACAAGTGGTTAGAAATGTAAATAATGGTCTTTTTCCTCTGAGCTGGAAGGTTTAATCATGAAACTTATATTGTTTTTCTCCATAAAATAATCGACATACACTCCAATAAGAAGTGAACTATTAGAACCACTGTACAACTAACTCGCTGCTATTCAAATTCTAATCATAGACTTCTTATCGAAGCTGCTGATGATGATGTCGTCGGTAGAGGCGATGCAAGCTTCACGATTACGTCGTCCAGTCCAGAGAACAAAGCACGAAAATACTTATCCTGAGCTATATATATTCTTCATTATTTTAGGTTTGTATTATTACTTGTTCGACAGGAATATGAATAATTAAGGGACTGAAATGGTTTCAGGTGAAAAAGTAATCATCGATTACATTTTTTAAATCAGGAAGCTGAGAGTGAAGAGAATGATTAAAATATTAAAAACAAGTCGAATTTATTTTACACATATTGGACTATCCTAAAGTTACGTAATTTCACATTATTTACATTTCACAGTTGAATATAATTCATTAATAGATTTATACATAAAATGAACTGAACAAAATCCTAAAAGTTAATCCCCAAAACAAAGATGATCGTTAAACGAGACATTTAAATTTACCCTTTATGAACCCTTTAAATAACGTATCCCTACATTTTGATGTTCCCTACCTTTTGCATCAACTTGATTATGCCCATAAATTGATTTTCACTTCTTACTAACTAGCTCTCTTTCTCTCTCTCTCTCTCTCTCTCTCTCTATATATATATATATATATATATATATATAATAAGTGAATTTGAACTTCTAGGCAAACTACTGTATAAATCAGTGATAGACTTTGAACTTCTAGGCAAACTACTGTATAAATCAGTGATAGACTCCATAATTAACCACGATAATCGAATTTAAACACTTTGTTGAAGGTTTGTTCACAACTATGTAGTGATTGATGATTAGGAATTTAAATCTTCTGTCTTATATATCTATACGAAGGATGATAAATTGAGTAAAGCCACAGATTTCGTCATCGCATGATGGATATTTAAAAGTAGCATACGTTACTAACACATTAGCTAAAAAACCCCATTGAAAACCAAAAATACTAAACGGTTATCTCATTTCTGTTCAGTATTTCTCAATATTATGAATTGTCCCCACAAACCTATTACCCAGTAAGCAATCGAATTCAAGATTTTCAGATCTCATTAGATCATTAGATTTAAACCACTAAGTTGACTTCCAACAGTTTCTGTTTTCAACGTTAATCAATCCAAAATATATTGTACAGTTATTATCCACTGCTATCGATTACAACTGTTTCGCCTGATTGTTTACAGCTTCTCGTTAGAACTGTAAGAATTGATTTCTAACTATTTTTAATAGTGACCACATGATCAATGTTAGTAGTAATACATCAGGGTCATAAAAATGGTTATTTAGTTCATCTATCTCTTTTTACACGTTAATCATACATAACTAATAAACTGAATCTTATTAATGCTCCCAAATGCCCTGGTACGGCCGAGAGTGGGGAGAGTCCGCTCTCCCTCTCCAAATGCTCTCAAATGGCCACGCGTATAAAACCTCTTCCAGGGAAGTCCTACTCACTGACTTCTCTTGCCGTTACTGTTGTTTACCAAATTGAGAGGACGAAAAGTGAATGTCCGGTGTTTTAACCGGGTTAGTGGACACGGAAAGTCCATCTAGGGGAGTTGGAAAACCCCGATTCTAAACCAATGGTGCACATGGACTCCAGTATCCTGAAGGAAAAAATGGAGTAAGAATCAATCGTCGGTCACCGGCTACCATGATACTGCATCTCCTCACGATGCTCCACTATCTTGTGGATCAGATCTCTAGGTCAAAGGCTCTGGGTGTGGCTCCCTAAGAAAACCACCTGCTTCAGTTTGGGCACCTGGTCAGTATCACAGCCCTCACACAAATCAAATGAGACTTGTGTGGCGCATATATATTTGGTGCCTCTTTGTACCAATATTTATGTGTTTAAATAAATAATAAACAGATGTGATCAGATTGTTCGAAATGCATTGAGCTAATATATCACATAGTTCTAATAATCTTCGTCTTCATATTACACTATCGAAATTTATCAAAGAGACTAATTGCTTCAAAATTAAGAATAGTAAATCATATAATAGTGTAGTTTGGTCTACTTATATCCATATAAGTGGTATATAGTCATGGTCAGACATAAAATGTATTTTGGCAGAAGACCGATAAGGAAAGAACTGAAATGAAGCGCAATTGGTGGGAAAATGCATGAACAATGAAATTAGAGAAGATGAACTGATATTTACATAAGGAACAGTAAAGATTGAGATAATTGGTTGTTATTTTGCAACCTAACTTTTGACTGTATGGTTATCAGAATTTAGTGAGATAGCTTGTAATTTGTGCTCAAATACATTCGATTGGTCCACCCGTGTCTTGTTCACTACAATAGTACTCAACAGGTCAAATGGAAGCTTATAATCAAAGGAATATGAATCCTTATATAATATAGTTACTTAATAAGGTTCTACGTAATAATAGTCTATTAATAAGTGCTAGCAGTTACAATTCCTTTATTTGTCGTTAGGAGTTATCATAGTATTCAAACAGTAACTGTAAAAAAACTATTGTCCTTTAAATCGGTTGTTTGCCAATTTTTTTTTGAAGATTTTTAACTGTTTTGATTATCATAGTTATCTGATTGAAATGTGTTATTTAATTCACTTTTTTTGACTTTTTTTTATTTATTCAGTTTTAGTTATCTTATCTAATATCAATTTATTTATTTATTTATGTGACTATCAATTTCATTATCGCTTAACATATATACAAAAATTAGTTATCCTCATCTTTTAGTTGTCATAGCAACTAATAAAAAAACATAACAACAGCCGAACCCGGTAACAATGGAACAATTAAACTTTTGAAGATGAAAACATATATGAAAAAAGATATATTTCTGTATAACAAATTAAAACATTCATAAATCAGATAAATAGATAAGTAATAATGAATTAACGGAAAGTGATTTTATTTATCGAGTTATGTGTTTGTACATCAATTGGAATTATTTTTTTTTGTCACGTATATGTGTACAGGAAGGCAATTATCTTGTTGGAAAATAAATGAAATCCCCATTCGAATTATATAATCTTACTTCACATTCAAATATATATTATAGTTTTACAGTCAAAAGTTATATACCTTGTGAAGTTTATATTTAATCACTTCTCAAACTAGACTCCTTAATTTGTAGAATCGAAGATTCGTTATATTTATATAAAACCAGGTGTAGCGGAAAACAAGACTCTCCGATACAATACAACATGCACCAATCGATTTACACTTGACGGAGAAGCTTTGGAGGATGTGGAAACCTTTACATACCTGGGCAGCATCATCGATGAACACGATGGATCTGATGCAGGTGCGAAGGCGAGGATCGGCAAAGCAAGAGTAGCATATTTACAACTGAAGAACATCTGGAAGTCAAAACAATTGTCAACCAACACCAAGATCAGAATTTTCAATACAAATGTTAAGACAGTTCTACTGTATGGGGCGGAGACGTGGAGAACTACGAAAGCCATCATCCAGAAGATACAGGTGTATATTAACAGTTGTCTACACAAGATACTTCTGATCCGTTAGCCAGACACTATCAGCAACATTCTACTATGGGAGACAACAAACCAGATTCCATCCAGTGGAGGAAGAATTCAGGAAGAAGTGCTGGAATTGGATAGGACACACATTGAGGAAATCACCAAACTACGTCACAAGGCAAGCCGTCACATGGAGTCCTCAAGGCCAAATGAGAAGAGGAAGACCAAAGAACACATTAACCCGAGAAACGGAGACAGACATGAGAAGAATGAACAAAAACTGGATGGAACTAGAAAGAAATGCCCAGGACAGAGTGAGTGAGTTTGAGAATGCTGGTTGGCGACCTATACTTCATCGGGAGTAGCAGGCGTAAGTAAGTAGGTAAGGTGTGGCGGAGCAGCAAAAGTGGTATACACTACATAAAAATGTGTGCGAGTTGGGACTAAGTCCAAACAGGTTGTTTTCTTTGAAGGGAATATCAAGACTCTTGATCATGAAATATAATCTGAGATGCAGTGGAGATATGTCAGGAGACATAAACAGTCTGAAGGTAGCTGTTGGTCGAAGGTAGGTTCTAACGTCATTTGTTCCCTCAGGATCCTGTTACCTATGCAGATCATTGGTTTGAAATCAGTTTTCCGATCTCCCTAGATTGACATTCCGTACCCACCGAGGCAGCTTAAACATAGGACTTTCCTTTTTAGCTTTCTCAGCTAGAGCGTGAAGGTTGTTAGCAGGAATTTTCCTGGCAGAGACTATAGAACCATAGCTATACGATAACATTTTGGGAGGGAGGGCGGCTCCTCTTCACCGTCAGCCATACCAGAACATTCAGATCATGAAGTGTTTATCATTTTAAGTGGTTAGGATGATAGAGAAGATTTGCAATTCAAGAAACTGATTTTATCGATGTTCTGCTCTTTGAGATAGCTCAAATACAAAACATTTGTTATTGTTCTTGGTATCATCAGTACCTACATCGTTTAACATCTAGCTTGTCGTTGATTTCGCATGTCTTAAATCAGTTTCTTTGATAGTGACTGCTGTTAATTGACTTTTATGAACAAGTTCCAGTTGTAATTTTGTGGAGCCTCTTAAAGATATCCTCAACTGTCTATGAATATATCTTGATGAAATTCTAAATAAACCTAAACAAAATGGTATGTCTCCTTTACGGAAAATTGAACCAGAGTTCATATGATTTTAATCTCTGTGTTTAGACCTAGAAATCGGATAAATAGTAGTATACTATCTATCTGAACGTCAGGAAATTATGAACAATTATTTACTGTGGTGTATTATTCCGAAATTGCTAATGGTATATATTTATATCAGTATGAAGAATAACGATAATTTAATATTCTCTCACCTATAAGTTTATACTTTCACATTCTTGTTGCTCGAAAATAAATTTGATTAATCTCAATTGGTATATAGGTTAGTAGGCAAGTAGTGGAATCTAAAGTAAATGCTATTTCGCAGTTAATAATTTTCAGCTGAACGTACCTGTATTCAGTTGTTGATATTCATTTTGGGACCAAAAAATATACAATCCAAACCTAACAAATTACTGAATCATAATAAACACAGATTGTGTGATGTACGTTATATTTAAAATTATTTTTAAAGTTTTTTATCCAATATATAATCAATTGTAGCTATGGTCCATTTCGTAGAATGAATTCATGGAAGTTATATCATCAACAAAGACTGATCGATCTTATCAAATATTTTCATAGTTGAAATCATTGGTCAATTGAAGCTAGACCACCATGGAAAACTTGGAAGCACTAGATGGCCGTTTCGTCCTATTGTGGGACTCCTCAGTAGTGCGCATACACCATCCCGCCTCGTGAAATTCGGACCCAGGACCTACAAGTCTCCCGCCAGAGCACTTAACCGGTAGACCACTTAGCCTGCCGACATCCAACGGTGTTAATGTCTAACTTCAACCAATCCACGAAGTCTGAGCAACCGTCCACCGTCACAGTGATCTATCGGTTAAGTGCTCTGGCGCGAGAATGGTAGGTCTTGGGTTAGAATCTCGCTCGTTCAGTGGGATCGTGGATGCGCACTGCTGAGGAGTCCCACAATAGGACTAAACGGCCGTCCAGTGTTTCCTGGTTTTCCATGGTGGTCTAGCTTCAATTGACTCATGCTTTCAACTATGAAAATACTGAAATCTCCACAAAACCCCTTCTGATCTTATCAAATATATTAAATATCATTCATATCGAACAAGTTATTTGGTCATCGTTACTTACAATCACAATAGATTACATGCTAACGTTTGAGATGTTATGCGCTGAGTTCCGGTTCAAGTGTAAACATCAGTACTACGATGCATGTATATTGTGATGCCCAAATGAGACAAAATATACATATTAGGATACTACTTTATTGACTAATATCCAATATACATATATATGAAATTGTCATAAATTGATAGGAAATTTTTACTCCTTCAATAGTTCGCAACAACTGATGATGTGACAGTATTCAAGGTACCTTTCAATATTGCATTTCTCTTTCTGACAAAGGAAATTTATAGCTACGTCTATTGATTTACAGCCTTTTTGCTTGTCAATACATTTAAGCTTTCGAAGTTACTGCACCAAAAACACTACATTACTTCTCAATCGGATTCACAAGCAGTTTTATTCCACAAATTTAATTTTTTTAAACTGGGAATGTAAGGAACTAGGATATCAAAAGTAACTAATTCAGCTTCGTCGTTTATCATTATTATAACTGAATCAATCAATTGATATGAATATGTTTCTTACCAGTTGTTATTACTTCGATTTATCATTGATTTTCTCAATAAATATTTCCAATTTCTTAATGCTTTGGTTATTCTTGACAAAATTCTTAATATCCCTTCAGTGGTACATATCATGCGAAGACCTCTATGTCGGACGGGAAACACGGAACACAATGGACAGGTTGGATGTAACTAGACTATTTGTACTTCACAGATGGCCTGACCCTTCTATCCCATACACATCAACAAATTCAGGTTAAGACAAATAGTGTAGCAGCAGCTTCTGTAGTATTATGCCTCAACATATACAACGGAAAAAGCAACATCCTCAGATACAGCACGGAGAATACCAACCCAATCACACTTGATGAAGAACCTCTGGAAGATGTAGAATCTTTCACGTGTCTGGACAGCAACAGCATCGATGAGCAGGGAGGATCCGATGCAGATATAAGTGCAAGGGTTGGCAAAGTATTGGCAACATTCCTACAGTTGAAGAACATTTGGGACACAAAATAGCTGTAAACTAACATCAGAGTCACAATCTTCAATACGAACGTCAAGACAGTTCTTCTGGAAGGAGCTGAAAATTCGAGAACTACTACAACCATAACCAAAAATGTACTAGTATTTATAAACACTTGTCTACATAGGATACTCATCATCAGGATAATCATCAAACTGCTTCATCAGACAAGTACTAACTTAGAATCCTGAAAAGTAACGGAAAAAGAGGAAATTTATTTATAATCATAAACTTATATTGAATCAGTAATCCCGATGTATATCAACTCAGTAACAATAATATCAGTCTACACTTTCATAAAACATCGTTCAGTCGGTCAATGAAAAAAGTTTCCACCTAAATTAGTTACAACTGATTCAAAATATGATGAAGTGTCACTTGTTGTTAAGCCTATAGTTCAAACCTGAATTCACAAGTTGCCTAACGCCATGATTTCTGTTCACAATTTTTTTTTGATAGTTAATCACTTTAAGGCTTGTCATATTACAACAATAAAATCAGAGATCTAATCATCAAATAATTTTTTTTAGGTCAACCATATTAGAAAAGATATCGAGTAATGATCAAATCAGATCATTGAACAAAACAAATCGACTCAGTATTTTTACCTAATGAACGAGTACTAGGAGTAAGGATCTAAAGACAAAAATAAAGAGTTCGTTAATAGGTCGATTAAATGATATGTTAGGTATTTTGTCGTCTCTCTTGTGAAATAACTGACTTGAGACATTTATTTAAAGGCTTGTATTGGTATCGTATGCTTGGAATTAACATTATTAACTGAATTGTTACGTCATACACTGCCAATCCTCTGAAAAACACCTATGATCAATTACCAATACTTACACATTTCTTCTACTTTCAAAAGATCACGTCCCACAAACAGATAAATAAATCTAACGTCTTCGTAGTATACTAGCTGTTTTTAATAAACAAACGGAAATTTTGTCTGAACTATGAATGCTAGTGACAGTTTCAGCCACACCTAATGTGATTTATATTGGGTTTATTCATGTTTTCATGTTGTTTTCTAAATTAACTTACCCTAGAAATGCCAATATGATATATTATTCACTGAATTTTTACTCCGAAACAAGAATGTTCCAATTAGTCAAGATAAAAATTATCTAGTTGAGATCATGATGCCATTGAAGCCAGACCACCAAGGAAAACCTGGAAGCACTATGGTGGTCTGGCTTTAATTGACTCATGCTCTCGACTAGATAAAATTACTAAAATCTCCACAAAACCCCCTTACCTTATCCAAATTTATCATTGATTAGTCTAGTTTTATATTTCAGGCGTGAGCAATAAATATAGTCTGTCATCTCTTGGTTACATTTTACACAATTATTTAATGTTTAGTCATCATGACAGTGGATCATGACAGTGGATAAATAAGTTCTACGCATAAATGCATGATATTGGTCCATTATTATTATGATTGAATCATTCTTACAATTATAAGGGAAGCCACATCACTTGATATGATGCAACCTTTCGATTCGTACAAAATTATTTGAACTTGTCAATCACTTGCACTGACCCATAACCTATTAATTGGATTTCTGTGTGAACTTTGGAAATCCAGACCATATTTTTATATATAGCAGCCACCCTTAATGATGTTTGTAATTCGATGAGTGATTACATTTTTATATGTTTATTGATGTACTGAATAAAACATGTGTTGCACAAACGAGTTGTTTCCTGCCTGCCATTAAACCTAGTACTGTCTAGACCTTGAATCTCACGAAATTCGACCATTAAAGACTTGAATAAATGGCTACTGGCCTGAATTGCTGGAGGAAATGTATACTACATTTAGCATATAATGTTGTGAGGACAATGGTGAACGGTCGAGCAATATCATGGATTAGTTGAAGTTAGACATTAACGCAGTTATATGCCGGCTCAGTGTTCTAGAAATTAAGCGTTCGCGCACGAGACCGAAGGTCCTGGGTCGGAATCCCGCATGCGGAATCGTGGATGCGCACTACTTAGGAGTTCCATACTAGGACGAAACGGCCGTCCATTGCTTCCAGGTTTTCAACGGTGGTCTACCTTAGATCAACTCATGAATTCAACTATTAAATTACTACAATCTCCATAAACTCCCATAATGTTAATTAGTGGATACTTTAGTGTAGAAACCTTTCTACCTTCAAACTTTCCAGAACTGTATTACTTAATGTAAATATTGAGCAAGTTATTTTAGAATGGTTGTAGTTAACCCTTAAATAATTTCATTACTATTTATTAACTTTATGGTATAAGTCAGTGCAACCTCATTGGAATAACTTCAAATTCACTTAGCCTACGATATGACTCGACGGTCATCCTATATCACTAATGACAACTGTTTCACACCTGATATGTATGAACTCAACCAAACAAGACTGATTAACTTTGTAACTGTACCATTGTATCCCTTCACAGTGATTCTGGAGGTTCACTGTTCGCTGTGAGAACTGACGGTTTTAGTTTAGACCCCTGATGGGGTTGTGGGTATGCGATGGTGATTTGTCCCATACTATAACTAAACAAATGTTCATTACTAGTTGTTTTTCAATAACATCCCAGCGAAGATCGATTTATGACAAACAAAACGTACAAATCAAAGAGGATTGATAAAAGTTGTTTCATAGAGTTGAAACAGATATATTTGTCTGATAGAAAAAAGTGAATCCAATGAAAGATCTGCTTACAGTAATAGAAAACCTCTAAAGAATAAACTTTCATTAGCCTACACTCTCATGTTTCCTTAAGTGACTCATTTACTTCTAATCATCTAATATACTTCGTATATGTTGGTTTGTTGAATATTTTCATCGATATTTAGGACGGAAATTGATTGGTCGCTTTTGCCGAATGTGTGTTCCGTGTGGATTGTCCCTATATTAACAGTAAGTTACAAGAGTTTTTAGGCAGAGATGTATGGTGACTAGCAGTGGAATCCAAGACGCACGTTTCATTTTATTAGGGATTTATCAACTAGATATAGCTGCATCAGCAAAGACGGGTAGTGGTTAGCAGTGGAATCAAGGACGCGCGTTTTGTTCTATTTGGGACTCGTCATCTGGATGTGCCTGCATCTCAGAGTCGATGTTCACTCCGGGACTCAAACCCAGTACCTTTCGCACCAAACGCCATCGCGTTATCCACTCAGCTCCTGAGTCCTGATAGCCACTTGCTTGTACAATGGGGTGAAGTTTACATTCACTTAGTATTGTTTGTTTGAATGTTCCCATTGATGTTTAGGACTGCAATTGATCAGTTTCTTATTGGGGAGATTCAAATAAACAATACCAAGTGAATTTAAATGTATCCAGAATAAACATCAACTCTGCGATTCAGATACACATAACCTACTCATTTACAATTTTAAACTCTAGCTAAATACTCGTCTCACTTTCGGTATATTTAAAGGAAAATTAACGAGAATTCATATGAGATGATGTTTAAAACTGACTCATCATCAAGATAATTGAAATTAAATGAGTAGTTTGGATTAATGCAACACCAGTATATATGTATATATATATATATATATATACTTACGCCTGTTACCCCTTATGGAGGAGGATAGACCGCTCACCAGCATTCTCTCTCTACCTCCCTCCTTCCCTCCCTTTCTCTAATTGGGAGTAGAATGTGTCATCAATTTAAAAAGATTTATTATCCACTTAAAAGGAATATTAGTTAGAAAACTATACTCTGTTTTATATAGAAATTTCTAAAGAATTAAATTTAGTCTAATTAATGTATGTAAAGCGGTATTTGATTATGAAAACTAATCATCACAAGTCAATGTATCATTTGTCAAGTTTTCGTAGCTACATTTTTGAAACTACTAAATTACTAAGTTATTATTGAAATAATAAGAATTTAGGGACTAGGGAATAGAGAATTGATTTTAAACCCATTTAGTAATGTTTGTTTGAATCTTCCCATCGATGTGTTAGGACTGCAACTGGTCAGTCTCTGATTGGCATATGTGTATACTGTGCGTATTGCCTCGATATAGCCTTAATCCATCTCTGCTTACTATGCTTGAGAATTGATTTTGTTTAAATTTTGATTAGAATTTTCTACTGAATGAATTTACCCATCAGTTTACTTAAAGTTTTTGATATTCTTCATATGGACTCGTCATAGAAAACTTAAGTTAATGTAATAATTATGTCATTTATTAAGTACAAACTTTTATGCATTCAACTCTGAACTTCACTATTTGTGTGATGATTAATGATATTATGTGGCAATGCAAACTGAGACGAATGGAACTAAGCTTTAACATTTTACTTATCATTGGTAAGTTAGGTTCTCAAATCACAAAATTCGCATTTCAATCAATACTGTATGCGTTTAAATACTTATTTTCAAGTTTGACGAGCCATGAACTTGATCAATCAAACTAGATCACCCAGTATTAAACAACATGGTAACTATCATTAATTTGTGACTGATCAGTGCATAATAATATAATTCTACCATAAATCAACTGTTAACGAATATTTATGATAGATAAAATGTGCCAAGCGTGTTTCATTTTAGCCCTATAATATGTTATGATTAAACTTAAATCAGATTAATCTGTCATGTTATTTGAAGCTACTGAAAAATAGAGATCAGTTAAGAACTTCAAAATTAACTGAATCAGGAATGAAATATATATCCATTGATAACCATACTCTAGAATACTAATATATCCTGAACTGACTGAAGTTGTAGATATAAACCTTTATATCTCTACTCAATAGTTCAAATATATCATAGTATTTATGAGCTCTGCAAGTTTGAGATTTAATTCAATGTATCACAACAACTAGTGTACATCTGAATAAATCATCAACAAATATGCAACAATTATTTGATTCACTCTGATTTTTATTGACTTACCAAAAAACAAAACAAAATGTCAGACAAGTATAAAATTTATCAGGGGTTTTTTGTAGAGATCTTAGTAATTTTGTAGTTGAAATTATGAGTCAATTAAAGCTAGACCACCATGGGAAACCTGGAAGCACTGAACAGCCGTTTCATCCTGGTGCTCAGTGGTCTAGAGGTTAAGAGCTTGCGTACGAAACTAATAGGTCCTGGGTTCGAATTTCGCGAGGTAGGATCGTGGATGCGCACTTCTGAGGAGTCCCACAATAGGACGAAACAGCCAGGTTCTTTATGGTAGTCTAGCTTCAATTGACTCATGATTTCAACTATAAAATTTATCTTTAAATTACATTAGAATCCCATACAAATGAAATCAGTAATATTAACTTGGATCACTTTATGATTTCAGTGTAATTCAACAATCTTCACAACCTTATACGGATGAGTAATCTGAAAATTGTTCAATTTTTACTTAACATCAGCAGGGGGGGTATTTTCAATATGATGAATATCATTCAGTTGTTGAGTGAAGTTCAATAAGTTATCTTCATAAAATCAAAAAGCAAAAAAAAATGATCCAAAAATGTTTCCATATAAATTTCATTATAATGACCTGAAATGTAAGGTTCTTTATGAAATGTTGATCTTTATTATGGTATAAAAACTGTTGACCTAACTAATTATAAACGTAAAATAGAACAAATCTATATTTGTAGTTGGAATTTTAGTGATTATATTTAACTTTATTAACCATATATAATAAACACCTGATGATAATGTGTTTGATATATCTTAATCTTTATGATAAATAATAATATTATCTTTGCTAATTGGATAATGCGATGGTGTTTGAAGTGAATGGTATTAAGTTGGATTCTCAGAGTGAACGTCAACTCTACGATGTAGGTATATCTAACTGATGAGTCTTAAATATGATGAAACACTTGTTTGGATTTCACTGCTAGCTACCAGCCATCTCTGGTTAAAATGTTTGTGACTTACTGGTAATATTGATTCAGTCCGCATAGAATGCTCCATTGCCAAAATAGATAGGTTAGTTCCAATCATAAACATCAATGAAAAGATCTAAACCATTATATATATATATATATATCAATATATATATACCTGTAATTTACCACAAATGATGATAGACGGCAGCTGATTTACAATGGTAACAGAATGAAGTTGGAAGTATAGACCATTATATTTCAACTCTCACTGAGTGTAAAGCAACCTACTCAACATGAAGCTTAAGAAATATCGGTTAGATTCTTGAGGCTGCTGTGAGTTCATACTGCGGGAGAATTTCAACTAAGAATAAAAACCCCTCTATACTTCCTCAATCGGTATCATTTCTTGACAAAAATCAGTAGTTAATTTACCATAAAATGAAACATCATCAACACACATACAGTGTGTTGATTAAAACTATGTTTGAGACGTATTACATTTAATTGGAATACACCCTGTATATTAACAAACAACTAACTGATAGACGAGATCAAGATGTTAATGAGAATTGCTTACAATGTAAGGTCACATCAGTTATTCTTGAGAGAGAAAAAATGATTTATCATTGTCAGTAAAATAAACTATATTCCGATTTATCATATGATCATTGATATATGCATTACGAAGAGAATAAATTTTTACATCCTATACTAACATCATAAGTCTAAAAACCAATTAAATACACATGAGAGCAAGGAAATACCACTTAAATAAGTTGTATCGTTTTACCGTTGAACATAAAAGCTGTAAGAGCTTCGAATTACTAGGAAAAATCCAAACAAACTTCGACTGAAAGGCTATTAAAAACTAGAAAACATTAAATAGCTGTTTCATTCTGAACAACAAAATTCTAATAATACTTGACTCACTACATCAATCTGAGTCGAAGATAGGATCTTTAGGCTATTGGAAGAACATGATACGCATCGACCAAAGCTGAGATTCAGTGTTGCGTATTTCCGACATTAAGTCAACTTGAGATATTCAATATCATTGGTAAGTGACTCACTTCCTAATGGTTTAAATATGAGAGTCACTGTTCCCATAACAGATTTATCAAATTGGTACTTCATAGTACACATTACCCACTGAATTATTTATTTTAAACAGTACAAAGACGATTCACTTAATTCTTAACTGAGTTTTTCAACTAGGCAACAGTTTAACCAACCTTTCAATTTGTTCTTAATTTGCTCCTCATATTATTTCATTGAAACTAGATATTTTAACTATGGTTTCCCGAACCAAACTTTTACGAAGAACACAGAACGTTTACAAGGGAAATGGTTTTCACAATCAAGGTTTAGACATTTCGTTATTAATATTATCGAGATTTCGAAATGTTTAAAATCTATTTGATAATAAATGGCATAACTTCATGCTGAAATATAGCATAATCTACTTGGTTTGTGCTAACAAAAGGTTGTAGTAACCATTCACTGTATTAACTTTATCCCAATCTAGAACTGTGGCCCACTTTACTCAAATATCATGACAGAAACAACAAATTTTCCAGTTCTTGTTTGATTTCTAGTAATTTCTAGTAAAAACTAGGGCTTTTAAAATCACGGATCACGTTTATACAATTCACTTATTCTGATATTTTCTTGTACCTCTCATTTATTCAAGAGTTAGAGAAATAGTACCATACAAGTGTTTAGTCACTTCATTGACAAACATTTAAGTTTATTATTGTCTTCCATTCGAATTGATTGGCTCCAATTAGATTGACATATGTCACATAATTCTCACCTGTCTCATGATAACTTTCACTATTTATCCAACATGAACATGTATTTTGCTATGTTGTATCATCTGCTTTATAATTTTGAGTCGTATGACCAATATTTTACAATCTGAAACATATGATTTATCAACCAATCATATTAGTCTGATTATCAGCCAATGGGATTCTGAACCAATCAAATTGAAGATAGGATGTAATTAGTTACCATCACTTGGATTTAATAAAACATAAAAGCATGGTTACATGTTTCTAAGTAAATTTCTGTGGATTTGACAAATTGGTTTATTATCAAAGTATATGACAATTAACATACTTTTCTTATAAAAGAAAACTGAATGCATATTGGATTTTAATCTGTTATTCATTAATTGCTATATACATTTTACTGAAAACTTGTGGACAGATTGAAATGTAAACTCTCTATTGTCTAATATACATGGGAAATATTAAAAGAAAACAGTTTATAATATTCGGTAAGTATTTGATTTATTTTAATCGAAAATCTGGCTGTTAATTAATGAAGTAATATTAATATCATAGTTGAAATCATGAGTCAATTGAAGTTAGACCACCATGGAAAACCTGGAAGCACTGGACGGCCGTTTCGTCTTATTATGGGACTCCTCAGCATTGCGCATCCACGACCTCGCCTCGCGAGATTCGAACCAAGGACCTACCAGTCTCGCGCCAGAGCATTTAACCGATAGCTTTAATTGACTCACGCTTTCAACAACGAAAAGACTAAATCTCCACAAAACCCCTTCTTCTAATATTAATATAACAAATTTAATTACTTTTGATGAGAAAAAGTGTTTACATGACTAAGGATGACATTTTCATAGAGTAACTTGTCTGTTTAGATGAGGACTTTGCAAAGTGAGAACCTTAAATTTTGTTATTTTCAACTTTATTGTTAAGTGGCTGAATAATGTTGTTTTCTATCAATATATATATGACAGAAGAATATTCCTTTCCGTAAACACTTATCAGGTCCAAATTAATGCTCTGAAGGAATATCCAAGACGGTACGTGGAAGTAGAATTGTTTAGAAGATGAAATTGTTGATATCAGAATATCAAGTATACGATATGAACCTTAATAAATTATACGTCAGTTGATATTGTAAGTGTAATGATCAGAACAAATTAAAGTAACAGAATGAAAAATAATAGTTAAAATTACATAAGTTATATCGTTATCAAGTATGATGTAACTTACTCCCCAGTCAGCTTTAATAACATTCAGTTAGGTTCATCAATTTAATTTTTTTCACTATGGCAAGTGAGAAAGTTGAGCATTCTGTTGACAGTATTTACAATTATCACTTCACTTATTTAGCAATTGATATCATACATTATAATTTTTTTTTAAATCTGGACTTAGTCGAACAAATCATTTCATGCTTACTCGTATATGAGTCACGAATTTATATGTGGATTACAAAGCCGCTTAATCGACACTTCGTACCACAGACCCAGTATTTTGAAAGCTAGTTACTGTAACGACTTATGTCCCTCTACTCTCCATTTAACCATGATCGCATCAACAATAAACAAGTAACAAACATCTTTAATCATACGTGATATAAAGGTACCCACATGTTAGTTGTATAATTATAAATCAAACACATATAATTCATTATTTGGAAAGTATAATTTATATAACATATTATTTAACTATGATTATATAAAACTATCATTTTCCACTATATAAGAACTTTCGTCTAAATTAGAGCGTATAGTTTCACAGTATTTGGGCGTCGAGTTGATGTAAAACATTAAATCCGTCAGTCAGTTACAAAGTAGGACCAGCCCATTTATGCATCGGTCCAAGTTGCTATACCTCGATAGCACAGCAAGATGAACACCGGATTCATAGAAGTAGGCAATTTAGTGGTGATAATATATAAAAGATAGGTTGTATATAAGGATATAGTATAGGAAGGAAGAAAGTTATGAAGAAATTTTAATCTCAAGGTTTAAGGGAAGACAGATAGTGTATACACCTACGCCATTGTGATCTATTCTGAGCCATGTCACCTAGAGTCTCTAACCATTAGTTACGATAGTCACGCGGACCCCAACCAAGTGGTCTCCATCTTCCATCATGGGTTAGACTAAAAGTCAGCATAGGAATATATATATATATATATATTTGTAAAATCTCAGCGAATGAATTTGAAATAAATCCAAGATTTCGCCTGGTAATCTGGTTCAAGCTTTTCATTTTCCATTGTTTTTGTAATAGACATGGAGCTTTTAATGGTTAGTTATTTATATATTAGAAGATTGACATACAAATTCATTAACAGTTACTCAAAAATGCTGTTGTCATATAGAGACAAATAAATTAATTG
>NW_017386006.1:869820-940685 GCF_000237925.1 Schistosoma mansoni | reverse complement strand
CTTGATCAATCATTATATTGTAGTAGTGTCGGGTCACAGTTGACTATGATCACCACTACAGGAAAACAACGTGCCGGTCGCTAGGTTAGACCTCTCCGTTGGCCGAATATTAGAACGCAGTTGAAGATTGTAGTGAGATGTATTTGTTTGCGACCTCGTGGCATCGAAATAATACCGAAATCAAGCCGAAAACCACAAGCAGACTAGTGAGCGTACGAGAGTTCGTGCAAGGTCACAAACAACGGAAAAGTGTATTTTGGGTACACTTGATTATATCGGGTAGCCTTCATCAGAGAACCTACTCTTCATAGATCTGTTTAATCTCGTTGTGTACGGGCCACAGTTTTCTTGACTTATTCATCGCTTCCGTCTAGTTAGCCATATAAATATAAACTCTAACACTTTCAAGTGCTTAATATTATACTTGTCATAGTTTGTTTACACATGTACATGATAAACTTTATTAGAGACTCTACGTAACTCCACTGTTATCATGATTATCAGTATTCTTACTGTTTTTGCTCTTCACTATGTTGATTTATTTGGTATGGAGTCTGTAAGAGATAATATCTTAAGTCGATATACTTTTGTTATTACCATTACTAAGTCCCGTGTATGTTTTTCTACATGTCTATCACCTGTATATATTCTCACACTATATTCATTCCTTCATGTTAGTTGTTTGAAAATTCGTAATTCTGAAGAACATAAAATTTTAATGTCTGTAATATAATTTATACGTAAAAAATACTGATCGAATCCTTAGATAGTGACTAGTGGTAAAATATGGTGGATTACAGTAAAAATATTTCGTCCTGTGTGAGACTCTTCAGTTGAATATCCCTACTTCTAATCATGAATATATATACTGAGATCTTCGTACTTTCATGCTTAACTCTAATGTGGTACTTATTAAGTCACTCAATCATTGTAATTGTTCACTTGTCCAATAGACAATACTTATTATTATTTGTAGATGCCTATATTTCCAAGACTGCATTTGACTAGTTTTTATTGATTTGAAGCATTTTGAAAGGATACCTCATGATTGTACAAAACGTTAGTCAGAACGTTTTGTAACGTTGGTGTAGAGCTGTATGTGGGAGGATTTCGTGATGTGGTGATTGGAGAATAAGAGAAAGTATGCAGACGCTAAAACATGGGTGACTTGACTGAGTATCGTTCACAATGAAGTAGTTGCATTTACTTCTTGCGTTCCTAGGCTTCCTCATAATTTCTATTATGTAACTAAAATATATTTTCTTGAGTTTTATCTTCGATGCCTACTCCTTTTTTATAATCACTGATACTATTAGTATCTCTACGGCTCTGGGATTCTGCCTAACAGTTTTATCTCTATGTGCTAATGGAGTATGGTAACTTGAACCAATGTATATACGTACCAAGCTGTACGTTGTGATTGGCTGACTTGCTTTCCTTCAGAACATGAGTCCCAAAATCTCCTTATACATTTTTCCCTTTCTATAGCTAATCTTTTCTACTATTTATATTTCTGTAATAACTTGAACTAATGAACATATTTATATCAGGTTCTATGTTACTTATGACAGAGTGACTGACAACATAACCTCCTGTAGAAGTGCATCAACGTTCGTAATCTTGTTTCCTATCAGAATATAAGAAGCTGGTATCTCAATTTATACATGTTCTTATTCTTAGTTATATAGACAGTATTTTTGCCACTAGTAGCAATTAGACTGGTATGCCCAGGATTCCTAAAAATAAATAAAGTTTCTTGAACAGATTATATTGAAATTTTTATAGTATTTCCTAACGTTATACATATATACATAACGATCACATTCATACTATTTATTTGCTTTCATTGTTCTAAGGTAAATCAATAACGATCAGACCTTTTATTTGTCATTCACCTCTTACCATCACTAAAAATCTTTTGTATCAGTGATACTAGTTATCATAATATTAATTAAGAGTGAACATACATAAATACTTAATTAACTTATTGAAATAAACTCATTTTTAAAATGTCAAGTCATCATGAGCTAGTTTCAATTAGATTTTCTTTAATTCATCTCCGTTATATATGTATATAGGCTTCTTTCTTGCAAATTATCATTCTCTCTATTTCTTCCTCCCTCCTTCCTCCTCCTCCTACTAATACAACTCAATCTCTTGTGTAATATAAGTAGTAGTTGATATGCATCATATCACAATGCATACAATGAATATTTTTCTAAATTTATTTATTAAATATAATGAAAGAGAAATATTTATATGGTTTCTTTCTGTTGTTCACTTGCTTCAAGTACTCTTTTCTTTCAATGGTTTTTTTTATGTAAGTACGGCAAGTAATCAATAAATGTCTATTTCAATAGATCAGTAGTAATTGTGATTGTATATAAAGATGATAATGTTTTTGTAATGATTTTTTGTAGTGGTTCCTCAAAATGTACTGATATATATCTATCTATCAAATTGTTCCACTGTTTAAGAGTTTTTATTGTGTGTAGTTAAATTGATGAGGTTTGCACACAAGAATATTCACACACACACACACACATACTTTAGCACACTTGCACAAGCAATGATTAGACGCCCTTTTTAATAGATAGAAAAATTGATAAGTAGTAGAATGATTGAATATAGTGATTAAGAATAATATGTATAAAATTATTTGAAGACAATGAAAAGATTTATTTTGAGGTACACTGTGAAATTTATTTTATCGTTTTATACTAAGAAATAGCCACTTTGTAAACATTTAATAGATATCAAGAAAATCCATACTTGATGCAAATAGAATAACCCTTACTATTAATAGAAGGGGTTTTGTGGATATTATAGTAATTTTAATAGTTGAGATCGTGAGTTCAATTGAAGCTAGACCACCGTGGAAAACCTGGAAGCACTGGACAGCCGTTTCGTCCTATCATGGGACTCCTCAGCAGTGCGCGTCCACGATCCCGCACTCGCGAGATTCGAACCCAGGACCTACCAGTTTCGAGCCAGAGCCCTTAACCGATTACTATTAATGTTATATATATCATGCTTGTTGGTAAAGTTAGACATTAACACAGTTGGATGCCGGCTCAGTGGTCTAGTGGTTATACGCTCGCGCGCGAGACTAATAGGTCCTGTATTCGAATCTCGCGAGGCGTGATCGTGGATGCACACTGCTGAGGAGTCCCATAGTAGGACGAAACGGCCGTTAAGCCGTGCTTCCAAGTTTTCCATGGTGGTCTAGCTTCAATTGATTAATGATTTCAGCTATATAAAATAACTATTTGCAATCAGTAGTGGAGTAGATAATACATTAGATTTTAGAACGAAATGCACGAGGTCCGGGCAACGATGTGAATATCTACACGAATACAAGTATACCCATCTGACAAGTCACGATTAGGACGAAACACGTGACTTGGATGACAGTATTAAACAAGATCTTTATAAAGCAATTAGTCGTTAATGTAAGAAGACGAAGATTATCAGAAATATGTTATATATTAGATTGTTCGAAATGCATTGCGCTAATACATCACATAGTTCTGAGAATCTATATACTCTATAGGCAGTCATCCAAGTTTCTTTTTTATTCTGTCGTCGTTTTCTGCTCTATTTTGAGCATATAAGTATGGTGAAAATGGGTTTTCCGATTGCGTTTATGAAATTAACATTGATCGATTATACCCTCCTTGAAATTTGACTGATTATAACACAATCTGTGGTGTGCGAAGCAGAATTCATAATCATGGACAAATGTCTAAAACTTTTAGAAGTTTCTAATAAAGTCGGAGTTAATAAGTAATATTTCCATATTAATTATATGCGACAGTGTGCATGTGTATGTGTGGTGTTATTCATTAGCTGATCAATTTCGCTAAAATATCAGCTTTAAAATTGATAATCGAATAATTAGTAATTAATTGCATATAAACTCTAATGTTGTAGTATTGGGATAAAGTTATAGATTAACGCCGTCTGGTGCTGGCTTAGTGGTCTACAGATTAGGAGCTTTCACACAAGACCGAAGTCCTGGATTCGATTGCCTCATACAGAGTCACGGAAACTTACTTCCGAGGAGTCCCATACTAGGACTGAAAGGTCATCCATTACTTTTTAACGATTGTTTAACTTAGATTGGTTCATGATTTCAATAAATTTGTATTACTAAGTAATCTGTTTATATTTAAGTTCAAAACAATTATCTGTGCAAAAGTATGTTTGAGACATACATCCAGTACTGTTCCCTAGTTTTCAACTACTTATCTGATGAAACTATTATTGAACTGATCACTACAATCAACCTCATGAAAATAAATGTTTCCTTCAAAAAATAGTAGTGGAACTCGATAACTAAGTGGAGACACGTGTACTCTACTATAAGTTATATTGTTTTATGAAAGTTAACGATTCTATCCATCTACGTAAACCAATATTTGATAAGTATAATACGTATATGCCACCAAATGTCTTAAGTTTGAATATGTTAATGACTAAGTCTATTTTATAGTTTCTTAAGTGAAATAAACCAAACACAGAACGGGAATAAACGTAAGTAACAAAAAAAATACGAACAGAATAACAGATTGTATCCGTTATCTCCCTTAGTTTTCTTTTTACATTCTTTATTTTCACATTGACGATTTATGATACACACACTAAGATGTTATCTTTTGTTATTTCACGCAAAAAAAAATACTGTTAGAAGTACAAGTAAGCGATTAATAGAACATGGAAAGAAAAGGTACTTACTTATGCGGGGGTGGGGGTGGAAGTGAAGTGAAGACGACAAGCATATATATGATTCATCTTTTCTTATGGTTATAATTTACTCCTTCCTACTAGGTATCATATCATATTGACCATATTTAGCTTTATCTTATAATGAGAAATAGATTGTGTTGAAAATTGTGAAAAGTTTGACATTTATATACTTTTCTTTTCGAATAGAATAGATTATTTATTAATGTTTGTATATCATGAATCTGATATAGTTATATATATATCTTTTTATTATATACATAAAATTCGGTGAATTCAATTTTACTTTTATCTCGTTAACTATTTATCTACTTGAATTGAAAATGACAAACAATAACCTGATATAAATAAGAAATTTATGAGGGAGAAAAGAAAAAAAGAAAGTGTTTATATAGTAGTTTTAATTATCGATTTTAGTTACTGTCCCCAAATGCTCTGGTACGGTCGAGAGTGGGGAGAGTACGCTCTCCCTCGCAAAGTGCTCTCACATGGCCACGCATATAAAACCTCTTCCAGAGAAGTCCTACTCACTGCCTTCTGGTGGCGGGGGTGTTGTTTACGAAATTGAGAGGACGAAAAGCGAATGTCCGGCTCTTTAACCGGGTTGGTGGACAACGCGAGTCCACCTAGGGGAGTTGGAAAACCCTGATTCCAAACCAATGGTGCACATGGACTCCAGTATCCTGAAGGAATAAATGGCGTATGAATCAATCGTTGGTCACCGGCTACCATGGGACTGCATCTCGTCACAATGCTCCACTGCCTTGTGGATCAGATCTCTAGGTCAAATGCTCTGAGTGTGACCCCCTAAGAAAACCACCTGCTTCAGTCTGGGCACCTGGTCAGTATCACAGCCCTCACACAAATCAAATGAGATTTGTGTGGCGCATATTTATTTGGTGCCCCTTTGTACCAATATTTATGTGTTTAAATAAATAAATAAACAAGATTTGATAAAATAGATGGATCTATTGAACTAAGATGACTTATTTAGAGGAGATAGATTTTGACTAACAGTAGAAAACAAGGTGTTCGTTTTGTCTTAATTATGACTCTTCAGTTAGATGTACCTGCCTTCTACTGTATATATTACTAATGATAATACATTAGTATCTGAAACTGTTCACCTCAAAAACCTGTCTGCTAAATGTTATTTGGTTGGAATCGTTCCGAAAGAAACTCTATATATAAGTTTCGTGCTGACTGTACCAACAAACTTCAAGGAACCTATACTCCTTTGTTATTCAAACCTGAGTCATTTAGTTTCAAAGTTTAAGAGTTACTGTTGAGCTATTCGAACCTTGACTGTTAGTCAGACAAAAGTAAATTCTCTCATATATTTTGGTCTTGTACATTTAAGGTGATAAGTATTAATATACAATAAATCAGAGCTGTACTTTTATTGATTGTACACATAAGCATTATCATTCATTGACTGCTGTCTATCTTTTCGTACATAGATTTTTCAAAACAATTTCCAAGAATCTCATACTTTTGTTTCCCTTGATAAATTTGAACAAAAAGAGAATAATAAGATCTACAGAATAAAACAAATTATCATCGCTAATCCATACAGTTAAGTCAAGATTGTATATTGGAAATGAAATCGAAAGGATAATGTTGAGAGGAATACGGCACATAATATTATGAGGCTATGCTTACTAATAATTATAATAAAAAAAATGTAAGTTGGAACTATGATATGAATATTGTCTCTTATATGTTTCTTTATCTATAGGATTAAAGAGTAGTTCTGATTTAATTATCGTTCTAATATGTGGACAAATTGATTTAAGGGAAAAAATAATCGATAATTCCATCACTTCTTTGTAAACATTAGATTCCTCTGCCATACTATGTTATGATTACATAACATCTAAAGAATGATATCTCAAATTATTAAACTATAAAGGTCAAGTGGTATATTTCCTAATATATATATGATGGTAGTTAAATGTAACAATTTGTTAGGATATTATTTGTTTTAAGAAACTTGAACTTTCAAAAAGGGTCACTGATTTTGTTTATATTTAGATAAAAGACACTATGAACTTGTTATGAACCTATGGATAGACATTGATTTGACTGACTTCTATTCATCACAATGATACGTTTTAAACTATGATGATGGTTAACCATGTTATACTTTCTATTCTATTTCCTACTAAAAAAATATTGTGATGTATTTTGGTTCTCATGCTGTAAAATCTAATTTGTAAACTATGAAATTCTAATACTGAATGTTTGTCTTTGAATAATTAGTAGACGTAATAATATGATCTGAGTGGAACTTCTGCGTTGAACATGCAAAACTAAGTTCATCATATTGACATGAACTATTCAATCTTATAAATTCAAACTAAAAGGGTTACTCTGGTGATGTTGTAACTGTTGTGCAGTTAAGATAGTAATGATCTAAAGTTCATTCATGATGTTGATAGTACTTAATTCAGGATGATATGGTGCATCCGCTTAATGCGATATGTATTATCGCAACATAATTAAGTCACTAGTATGATGGTATTTCAGTGGAAGGTTTCAGTTTCACTTCACCGACTCCAGTTTGAGATACTGGTCATTACTTGTTCTCATACAAACAACATAGCTAAAAGATTTGTGTATAAATCTTGGTAGATAAACAACAGTAGTTAATCAAAGCACTCAATTCTATGTTACGTATTACTCAAATGTCGATTTTTGAATTACGATGAAACAACTTAAAGTTTCATTCATATCTTGATCGTCATGTATATTCATCGTCCTAGTATGAGAATCTTCAGCTGTGTCCATCCACAACCCCGCCCACAGGATTTGAACTCAGGACCTATTGGTCTCAAGCGCGAACACTTAACATCTAGACCACTGAGATGGCATCCAACGGTTTTTATGTCCAATTTCAACCAATCCACGAAATTACGCCACCGTCCACCATTGTCTTCAGTGAGTTACTATCTCACAACAGACCCGATTTATTGTTATAAATAATATGAACCAGACTACTAAATTTTCATCTACAAACATTAGATTGATGGATTCATTTTTTCATCATACTATTTAATCATTGACCTGATGACCTATTGTATTAACATTTGACCATACATGATTAACTTTAGTTACTAGTTTACATTGTTTAGTGACAATGAATTATCCTAATGTCACGCCTTTTTTGTTAAATAGTCCAATTATTCCATTCATAAAGATGAATGTTTTTTTTATATTCCATGTTCTTAAGTATGTACTTGAATAGTTGTTTAAACATTGAACAGATTCCACTTCAGATAAAAACAAGCTAAGAACATCTTAATTCAACTTTTTTAAAAAAAAATGGTTGTTATCTACTTATTACCACTTCAAAATAACGCTATCAAATCACAGATACATACAATATTCATCATAGTAATTTTCAAATGTCAATATTCTATGACTCTGATATCTTTCATGTGAAAAAGATGACTAGGTACTTCAGTCTTGGTATATACTACTAGTTCAAACTATTATTATTATTATTATCAGAAGGGGTTTTGTGGAGATTTTAGTAATTTTATATAGTTGAGATCATGAGTCAATTGAAGCTAGACCACCATGGAAAACCTGGAAACACTGGACGGCCATTTCATTCTATTTTAGGATAGGTCCTGGGTTCGAATCTCGCGAGGCGGGATGGTGTATGCGCACTGCTGAGGAGTTCCACAATAGGATAAAACGGCCGTCTAGTGCTTCCAGGTTTTCCATGATGGTCTAGCTTCAATTGACTCATGATCTCAACTATATTATTGTTATTACTATCATTATTATTATTACCATATACAGATATACTCGGTGTTTATATAGTAAGAATTCATTCTAAGTTATGGTTTAGAGAAGCTATTATGAAATACTTACTTACTTACTTACTCCTGTTACCCCTCGTCGAGGAGCATAGGCCGCTCACCAGCATTCTCCATCCAACTCTGTCCTGAACCTTCCTTTCCAGTTCTTTCCAGTTAACATTCATCCTTTTCATATCTGCTTCTATTTCCCGGCGTAGTGTGTTCTTTGGCCTTCCTCTTTTCCGCTTCCCTTCCGGATTCCAAGTTAGGGATTGAGTCGTGATGCACATAGGTGATTTCCTTAATTTATGTCCGATCCACTTCCAACGTCTTTTCCTAATTTCCTCTTCAGCTCGAAGCTGGTTTGTCCTCTCCCATAAAACGCTGTTGCTCATAGTATCCGACCAATGGATGTTGAGTATTTTGCGTAGACAACTATTTATAAATACTTGTACCTTCCTGATGATGGTCGTAGTAGTTCTCCACGTTTCAGCTCCATACAGTAGGACTGTGTTGACGTTCGTATTAAAGATTCTGACCTTGAAATTGGTTGAGAGTTGTTTTGAGTTCCATATGTTCTTCAATTGTAGAAATACTGTCCTTGCTTTGCCAATCCTCGCCTTTACATCTGCATCCGATCCTCCTTGTTCATTAATGATGCTTCCCAGTTACGTGGATGTTTCCACTTCTTCCAGAGTTTCGCCATCAAGTGTGATTGGTTTGGTGTTCTCTGTGTTGCATTTGAGAATCTTGCTTTTTCCTTTGTGCATGTTGAGGCCTATCGATGCAGAGGCTGCTGCTACATTTGCTGTCTTCATCTGCATTTGTTCGTGTGTATGAGAGAGGAGGGCTAGGTCATCTACGAAGTCCAAATCATCTAATTGATTCTGAGAAGTCCATTGTATTCCGTATTTCCCTTCAGATGTCGAATTCTTCATAATCCAGTCAATCACTAGAAGAAAGAGGAAGGAGGAGAGTGGACAGCCTTGTCTGACTCCGGTCCTTACTGGAAATGCATCTGTCAGCTGTCCTCCATGCACCACTTTGCACTGTAGTCCATCGTATGAGTTTTGGATAATGTTGACAATCTTTTCAGGAACTCCATAGTGTCGAAGAAGTTTCCATAATGTTCTCCTGTCCACGCTGTCAAACGCCTTCTCATAGTCAATGAAGTTGACGTATAGTGATGAGTTCCACTCAACTGATTGTTCTACGATGATCCGTAGTGTTGCAATCTGATATGTGCACGACCTATCCTTACGGAATCCAGCCTGTTGATCCCGAAGTTCGGCGTCTACTACGTCTTTCGTCCGATTCAGCGGCACTCTGTTGAAAACTTTTCCTGGTACTGATAACAAACTGATGCCTCTGTAGTTTTAACATTTGCTCAGATCTCCTTTCTTTGGTATCTTGATGAGATATCCTTCTTTCCAGTCCGTTGGCACTTGTTCCTCTTCCCAAATCTTCTTGAATAGAAGGTGAAGCATGTTTGCAGTTATCTCAATGTCTGACTTCAGTGCTTCTGCTGGTATATTGTCAGGTCCTGCCGCCTTCCCACTTTTGATTTGTGTGATGGCCATCTTGACTTCTTCGATCGTTGGTGGAGTGACATCTATAGGGAGGTCAGTGTGTGCTGGTTTGATGTTCGGTGGATTCAATGGGGCTGGTCTATTCAGCAGTTCCTCGAAGTATTCTGCCCATCTTTTCCTCTGTTCTTGAATCTCAGTGATTGTCTTTCCTTCTTTGTCCTTGACTGGTCTCTCTGATTTGCTATATCTTCCTGCCAATTTCTTCGTTGTATCATATAGCTGGTTCATATTCCCTTCTCTTGCAACTTTTTCCACCGTCGTTGCTAGTTCTCCCATGTATTTCTGCTTGTCGGCTTTAATGCTCTTCTTCACTTCCCTGTTTGCTTCTGCGTAGTCTGCTTGTGCTTTGACTTTCTCTGCTCGTGTTCAGCTGTTGTTAATTGCTAGTTTCTTGTTCTTCCTTTCTTGAATTTCGTCCAGGGTTTCCATAGAGATCCATTCCTTGTGATGATGCTTCTTAGGACCAAGAACCTCCTGACACGTTGAAGTTAGTGCTTCTTTTATCCCTTTCCAGTTGTCCTCCAAAGTAGTTTCTTGTCCTTTCAATAGATCCTGTAGAGCTTGGAACCTGTTGTTGAGAGTTATCTTGAATTCATTGAGCTTGTCAGTATCTCGAATGAAGGCTGTATTGAACCTTTGTAGTGCTGTTTGTCCAGTTGTCCAGTGTTTCTTTAGCTTCAGTCTCATCTTGGCGATAACCAGGTGGTGATCTGAAGCTATGTCAGCTGCTCTCCGGGTTCTCACATCTTCCATTGATCTTCGGAATTTTTTGTTGATACAGATGTGATCTATCTGGTTCTCTGTGGTTTGGTCCGGTGAGATCCATGTAGCTTTGTGTATGCGCTTGTGTGGGAATATTGTGCCGCCTATAACCAATTTGTTGAATGCACATAGATTTGCAAGTCTCTCCCCATTTTCATTTCTCTCTCCTAATCCATGTCGTCCAATTACATCTTCATATCCTGTGTTGTCCACTCCAACTTTAGCATTTAGATCTCCCATCAGGATGGTGAGGTCCTTTCGTGAGCACTTCTCTATAATTGATTGCAGCCTTTCATAGAACTGATCTTTATCATCGTCGTTGCTATCATTGGTGAGTGCATAACATTGGATAACGTTCATTGTGATCCCTTGCTTCTTTGTTCTGAATGATGCTTTGATTATCCTGGGTCCATGAGATTCCCATCCCACAAGTGCATTTCGTGCTTCTTTGGACAGCATTAGAGCAACTCCCTGAGTGTGTGGAGCATTTTCCCCTTCGTGACTGGAGTACAGCAGCATCTCTCCTGTACCTAGCCTTTGTTGTCCAGTTTGTGTCCAATGGGTTTCGCTTTTCCGAGTACTGCCAATTTGTATCTCCTCATTTCCATTGCTATTTGGCTGGTCTTTCCTGTCTCCCACATTGTCCGGACGTTCCATGTACCTATAAAGAGTGTTGCTCTGGTTGTTAGAAGGTGCATCGGTCTCGTGACTTCCGAAGAATTTCGGCTTTCATCATGAGACATCATAATTATTCCTTCAACTTCCAGGACAGAGTTTAAATAGTTTGAATTATTTTTTCTGGTTAGCGTTTTTTTAGCGAGTTAGCTTTTCTACGGGATGGGTTCGCTAACCCCATGCCCAACCCTCCTCCTTTACCCGGGCTTGGAATGAAATAATAACTGAAATATGATCATATATACACTGTTGTTATTTATATGAGTAGATAAATAAAACAATTGAACCCATGAGACGCGTGTTATTATTATTATTATTATTATCATTACATGAAATGCTTGCCACTACTGTTTTTGTTCTAGTCTTACTGAAATCAATTATTTTTGTTGATTCTCCATTTCTGTCTCTCTCTCTGTGTCCCTTACTCTTCTATCACTTTGTTCTCTATTCATTTACAAATTCAACTACCTATCACAATTTAAGTTATCACACGTTTGTACATAGATATACTTTGTTGACTAATTTCATTTCTATTATAAATCAGTGAAATAATATAAATGAATTCACTGAATATGGTAACCATAATATTATGTGTATATACATATTAATGCTGTGAGAAGTGTGAGTTGATTCACATATGGTATTCATTTATCATTCATCCATTCATTTGTATATTTATCTAACCACACTTTCATATTTTTACCATAACACGAAAATCAAAACGAAAATCAAAACATAACAATTAATATCATCAAATGAATAGCATATAAATTAGATGTGTATATATGTACACTTAATCCATATGTACATGTGTATGCCTGTAAGTAATATGTGTTACAAGTAGAATGGCTGAAAAGAAAAAAAATAAACTTGAGTTGTTAAGTAGCTTGGTTTAAACAGTCATCATCATCATCATCATCATCATCATCATCATCATCATCATCATCATCATCATCATCATCATCATCATCATCATCATCATCATCATCATCATCATCATCATCATCATCATCATCATCATCATCATCATCATCATCATCATCATCATCATCATCATCATCATTGTCGTCACAATCATGTTGCTAAAAGAAAACATACTACTTTCTTCAATCAATCTCATTTAGATAATTTATTTTGTTTCCTTTGTCTCTTCATTATTATTTAATCGATAACTCTAATTAACTTGATAACATTGTGAAAGAATAGAAATGAATAAATGACAAGTTGATAGGTGAAAAAGAAAATTGTACATGTTCAATAAATACTGGATTTTAAACTAAGCGCAATTAATCAAATTGAATAATTACGTATATTGAAAGGGATTTAAACAGAAAAAGATTTTATAGCAAATTAATCTGTAGTTAATGGAGAGTATCATGTATGAAATTTGTTAGAAGATTAATGCTAAAGAGCTTAATAAGCAATGTGATTCTGTCTTTGTAAATACTTTAGACAATTTTAAACGTTATATAGTTGAGATCACGAGTCAATTGAAGCTAGACCACCATGGAAAACCTGGAAGCACTGGACGGCTGTTGGTGGATGTTCGCTCAATTTCGTGGATCTGTTGAAGTTAGACATTAACACCGTTGGATGCCGGCTTAGTAATCTATCGGTTAAGTGCTAGCGCGCGAGACTGATAGGTCCTGGGTTCGAATCTCGCTCGAGTGCGGGATCGTGGATGCGCACTGATGAGGAGTCCCACAAGAGGATAAAATGGCCGTCCAATGCTTCCAGGTTTTCCATAGTGGTCTAGCTTCAATCCACTCATGATTTCAACTATATAAAATTACTAAAATTCCCACAAAACCCCCTTCTGATAATTTTAAATGTTTCAAACAGTGATATGAAAGTAATTTATTTTCTGAGAGATTTTAAACTCTCTTTGGTTCAGACTATAATGGAGGGCAGGTTAGTAATTAAAACATGTGAACTTCAACCATTAGTTTGCATTTTTGTCTTCAGCTCCACTTACGTTGGTTTAAGCATTTGAGAAGTATTATTAACCTTCACGCATAAAATGTAACTCGAAGTCGAGTACGTGAATCAATACTCTGTGAGTTTCATCATTTTAACCTTTAACATTTAATGATGAAAACTTCCTTCAACTTGATATAATCTCCATAAACCACACAAATAACCTATAATCCTTCAATCATTAGTCAGTGACTTTCATATGGATTCCAAATGTTCTATCAAAAAAGTTTGATTAATGGACTTTAAGAATGTTTATAGTGAGGCAGTACTGGATTGTCGCGGTATGTAACGAATACTTTAGGTTGAAAATCTGGTCCACTGAATATATGGGCTACCAGTTCCTGCCATTTAGATATTTCAACAAGTTACTTGTCTTTTGTTTGTTTCGACAGATCATTATGTCTATAAAGTCCACAACCTATTCAAGTGCGTTTGTGTAAAGTATACAACATTTCGCTGTACAATTTAAGAAAGAGCACAATCAGAGCAATATGCATTGAAAAGAATGAATATTATTTAGCCAACGACTTCTGAAGTGCTAATATCTAACTGGCAATCATTCAATATTTATCATCAGGATCGATGAAGAAATAAGAAACGGAAACTTGTTGAAATATTTTTTTCTGAGAATTCTATATTGTACCAAAAATATAATATTAAATAAAGCCATTAATAATAATAATAGTTATCTGGCCAGTCGGAATATAAACTCAATGAAACCTGAAGTTACTTGATCAGACTCCAGTGTTAGACGAAACCTCGATTCAGTGGTTTCCAAAATTTTTATTTACTATCCAGTTGAATTAAAATCATTTCTACAGATCCTTCAAGAAAACAACAATATTGTTATAATTTTCATATATAGTTGAAATCATGAGTCAATTGAAGCTAGACCACCATGGAAAACCTGGAAGCACTGGGCGGCCGTTTCGTTCAATTGTGGAACTCCTAAATTGAAAAAAAAGAATTTCTCATAATCGCTGCTTCACTCAAAACTTACGCAAATTATATGGTGAAATTTAAATTCACCTAGTATTGTTTGTTTGAATCTTCTCATTGATGATTCAGACAAACAATACTAAGTGAATTTAAATTTAACCCCATTTCACAAGCAAGTGGCTATCAGGACTCAGTGGCCGAGTGGATAACGTGATGCCGTTTGAAGCGAAAGGTACTGGGTTCGAGTCCCAGAGTGAACACCAACTCTGAGATGCAGGTACATCCAGCTGACGATTCCCAAATTGAACGAAACGCGCGTCCTGGATCCCACTGCTAGCTACTATGCATCTTTGTTTATATGGTGAAATATTTCAGTATACAGATTTACTGTTGATTCCCTCTCTATAAAAATCAGAATTATCCAAGAAAGCTGTTTAATTATGTAAATGGTCAGAATAAAACATTCATGCTTTATTTATCAACCCCTTTTCCTTAATAAATAAGACAAGTTCAAATCATTATAAAGTTACGGGTGCAGATATATAATTTTACTTAACACTAATGTCAATCATGATTGACTTTGCACACATGTAAGAAAATTCGAGGTCATATATATATATATATATATATATATATATATATATATATATATATACTTGGCATGTCGACTGAACTTCAGCATAGTAAATTAAATAAGCACTACATCAAAATTAATATGGTCTGATGTTTTCCTTCACTCAACCTCATTATCTAATAAAAGTTTGTCGATACGTTTACTTCTTCACTAGTGACCTTTTCTCTATTGAAAAAAAAAAGATGAACAATACAATCATTATCAATAATCAATGTCTTTAAATTATCACATCATTTTGTCCAGAATGAAGTTACACTAATTGGTTACTAGTTTCATTCAGTCCACATTTTAAGGCGTCTGAAATGATGATAGATGAGTATGTTGAAAAGGAAAAGTAGAAAAGAATTCATGGCTTTTTAAGGTTTGATTTGATTTATCATTATTTCCACTAATTATGATAATGATTAATTGACTTAGATTGTATTTTCTATTTTGATGTAAAAAACAACAGTAGTTGTGTTTTGTTTGTACCAGGAATACCAGGAACAGAATACCAAGTTATAATCTTTTACATACCTATGTACATATATATACCTATATACATCAGTAATACTAATTAATGACATGCAGTTAATGTATTTATTCTAATTAAGTTATGTTTTTTTTTTGACTAATATCTGATTATCAATACGTCATCAGTAATATATGGAATACATTATTACAACAGAATGATAAATTACATTATTATATCAGTTGTCAGTTGAATAATGACTAATAATAATGCTAACTGAATTTATTCAATTAGATATTGGGTTTTCTTAAATACAAATAAACAGTAATAACCCCGGTAGTACGCTTAGTAGTTATACGAATAGAGTTTTGTTTCCATGACTATGACTGATTTTCTATTGTAGTAATTATCCTCTTCGTGTTTTTCTGTTCAAGAATATAATTATATTCTGGGCATTTTTTGAATTTGCCTGGTTTTTTCAGTCTACTTTTTTCATTGTTTTTAGAAGGGTTTGAGTATATATGGGTAGAAGAAAATGGTAAACCAGTGTGCTTATTTCAATATTTTGTGAACCTGATGAACAGAGGACCATAAAGAAACATATATACAGTTTAGACTTGAATGCCCTGGTACGTCTGAGAGTGGGCAGTCCTCTCTCCCTCTCCAAACGCTCTCACATGACCACGCATATATAGCCTCTGTCAGGGAAGTCCTACTCACTGCCATCTAGTTGCATTACTGTTGTTTACCTAACTGAGAGGACGAAAAGTGAATGTCCGGTGCTTTAACCGGGTTGGTGGACACGGAACGTCTACCTAGGGCAGTTGGAAAACCCTAATTCCAAACCAATGGTGCACATGGGCTCCAGTATTCTGAGGGAACAAATGACGTATGAATCAATCGTTGGTCACTGGCTACCACGAGACCGCATCTCCTTACGATGCTCCACTGCCTTTGGACCAGACCTTTAGGTCAAAGACTTCGGTTGTGGCCCCGTAAGAAAACCACCTGTTTCGGTTTGTGCACCTGGTCAGTATCACAGCTCTCACACAAATCAAATGAGATTTGTATGGCGCATATCTATCTGGTGCCTCTTCGTACCAATATTTGTGTGTTTAAATAAAATAAATAAATGTATTATATGTGAGAATGAACCACATACAAACTCTTCCATTATTCCTTAGTATTGACATCTTTTCTAGTCTGTTTTATTCATCTTTTTTAAAATCAATAATTAATTATGATTATCCTTTTATAATTTCTCATAATTATTATTTAGTAGTAATTATCACCTTCCTGTTTTTCAGGTTTTTTTCTAACCCGTCAAAGCGATAATTATCTCTCTTACTCCTGATCTGAAAATTATCATCATTTTGTCATATTTTTTTTCACTTTCAAATTGTTACATAACTTTTTTGTTAAATCACTAAAGATACAGTTGTACAGTCTCAGTTATGATATTGCATGAAAGAAGATCGTTTTAGCTGAATGTCTTCCATTCTTCTTCAGTGATGTGTTTATCAAGTAAAGGTTTATATATTCTCCGACCCACATTGTTTATTTAAGGACCGGTAATACTAGTCTGTTTCCCATTTAGAGATAGTTGGAGCGAGAAAAACTATTTACATATCATCCGTTTATAGATTGGAAACTAGCTTATACGCTCATCAGTTCAAATTATCACATCACATCGATACAAAGGGGTCCCAGAATAGTAGAAAACATTAAACCTAGATGATGTAATTAAAGAAAATATAAATTTGTGTGATAAAAAGGTATAAGATAGTTTTGAAATGCCGGATCTAAGGGAGGACAAAAGGTGAGCGAGTCTGAGTCATATCAATTAGCGTCTTAAATCACTGATTACGATATTGGTGTTGATCTCAATCAAGTAATCTGCACGTGTCAACGCGGCTCTTGTCAACAGTCAATGAGATTAGGGATTGATAACACATCAACCAAAATATCTACATAAATTTCCTTCCAAATTTTATACCTCCATTGACAGGGAATTATAAAGAAAACTTGGATTGGAATACTCATATAGTCACTTTAAACTTGTTTAATTTACCTACCATATGATACTGATTTAATGTAATTTGTTCACAAACGGTTTAATGTACACCTATATTATCTTCCTTGGTTGGTGGTGTTTACCCCAAAAGGACTAACAAGCTTAAGTAAGTTAGTATGCCACCGTGAAATAATTATTTCTAATACTGGTTTCAGTGAAATCAATTTTCTCTCTAATATATCCCTGTTTATCCTCATTCTCTAATCTCTACGACTTAATTCCTTATTTCTTCTTTCATTGTCTGTTAACTAGTAACGTTTAATACTGAGAAAATATCATGGCTGTTATGTATTTTAACCATATAATTTCAATCTACATAATTTCAATCCACCTTCAAATGAAACCTTCAATTATTTGATTAACGAAATGGAAACAAATCATTTCTTTTTACTAGATTTTCATAGAAAATAAAAAATTCTATCCTTGTTCATTTGTTTTTTTAAGAAAACATTATTACATATACTTTTGATAGTTAGATTCATGAATTGACCTAAGCTAGACCACCATTGAAAACCTGAAAGCACTGGAAGGCCGTTTTTTGCTAGCATGTGACTTCTTAGCAGTGCTCACCCATGATCCCGCACGGGGGACTCGAGCCCGGGGCCGCGTGCGGAATCGTGGATGCACGCTGCTGAGGAGCCCCATAATAGGACAAAACGACTGTCTAGCTTAAATCGGCTCATGAATTCAACCATTAAAATTACTACAATTTCCACAAATCCTCATTCTGATATTATGTATAAGTTGGAAACTAACCCCCCCCATTTACTCTGATATCTATATTCGTGTTTGTTTGTTCACTTATTTGTTGGTAGTTGGTTATTTCATCAATTGTATTCCACATCGTTTTGTTTGTGCACGTGTGTCTATGTGTATATGCGTACGAAAAATGTATAAGTGAAATCTACATGAATTACAGTAATAATAATAATAATGAAAAGTATCATAAAAATAAGATAAGAACAATAAATGATATTTCCCATTGTTATCATCATCATCATCGTCATCATCACAAGAATGAAGACAACAGCGGACTCTTTTTTAATACTTTACAATAACTATCTTTTGAAATTAGGATCGACACACTTTTCAACTTATTTACAAATGAACAATTGAATAACAGCCTTTTAGTTGAGTAAATTACAATAAGAAAGAGTTTCGGCATTTATTGATACAATACAATTAATGTATTTTCATTAAAAGTTGTAATAATAATAACAATAATGAGCTGGATAGAAAATGCGTAGCGCCGCAGGAAAATAATATATATTACTAATGATTACTTTGTCACTGTTGTTGTTAGTAGTATATTATTGTTACTTGTTCCATATCTATTTATGTTAACTAGATGACAACTGTATGTGAATTTATTAGAATTATAGATGCAAAATAACAAGATTATTTCTTTTGTTTTTGTTAATAATATTGCATAGTATTTAAACAATACATTTTATTATTGACTACCAAGTTGTTTAGTATAATAGCCTTGTTTTGTTGACATGATTGTCCTGAATTAGGACAAAAGTATTGTTCAGTACTACCTGGATTTTCATTAGTTATTATCTCTGCTATTTACCTATTTCTCGTTGCTGTGCTTTACGTTCACTTCATTTCTTATCTCGTTGTCCGGTTATAAAATTTGTTATCTGGAAGCTTTTGCTAGGTTTTACATTGTTTATGACTATCTTACAGGGATTTAAGTTATGAAGGCTAGTGTTAAGGTTGTTGAGAGTAACTAACAGAAATCCTTGAACTTATTATTCATCCTAATCACTTTCAGAAGAGATTATAGGGTTTCTTAAAACTAACACGTCAACTTCAATAACTACGTTCATACCAAAATATTTTGTTGACTTCTAATTACTTTTAATTGGTTATACTTATCTATGCTTCGCTGTTTTATTTTTGAAGTAATGAAGATGTCTAACTTCTTATAGAATGATTCGGAGTTAGTCAAATTTGTCATTATTTTACTAAAAATTCTATTGTCATAGTTTAGCCGTATCGGAGACGAGAGTTATCATTAATAATCATCGTGCACTATCGTGAAACGATTGAAGTTGAAAATGTAGACCAAAGAAATCCCCACTCTGGTCTAAAAGTAACACGTTTGCTACGAGTTTCGAATTTCGAAGTTTATATAGTCAAGGTATGAAAACTAGTGTGAGCTTGCATAGTACAATCCAAAAACCTGTCCAGCGTTAGTGATTTTCAATGACAGCCGAAAAACATTCAACTTACTGTGTAAACTTTTTCCAACTTAAATAATTTCCACTAAAATTAATAAAATTTCCCATTACTTCCACCTATGAGAGGAAGTTATAAATGATAGGTTATTAATAATAAGTCAAAACAGGACAGTCAAAATCAGGACTCAGTAGCTGAGTGGATAACGCGATGGCATTTGAAGTGAAAGTTACTGGGTTTGAGTCCCAGAGTGAACATCAACTGTGAGATGCAGGTGCATCCAGCTGACGAGTCCCAAATAGGACGAAACGCGCGTCAAACTGGATTCCACTGCTAACCACTATCCATCTTTGCTTACAAAACATCAATGAATGTTATTTCTTGTAAAATAATACTGTTGCTTCTTAACATCAAGATAACGGATGAATTTCAAGATGATACACGATAAAGTTTAAATAATCTCGGAGTTTGTTAAGCTTTCTTTAGTTATTTCAATCTGGTTTGATGTATATCTCATCATTTTTAGTTGTTTTTCTTCACGATTTATTACAAGCCCAGTCATATGGTTAGGAAATGTTACTACTCTGAGATATTACTATTTTTAAAATGGAAATTAAACATAGGCAAATTTAACTTTATCAGTTGAGATGGCTGGGACCTGTTACGTAAGTCCAATCACCAACTGCCCCGACGTGCAATGTTTTATGGTGTAGGAGTAGGTTGGAGGAAAACTAGGGGCGGCCAGACCAAAACGTGGCATAAATCCATGAAGTCATTGACAACTGGACTGAGCCATGTTGGTAGGTGTAGACTACCTGGTTGGGATCCACGAGATGATAGCAACCGATGGTTAGAGACCTTGAATGATATGGCTCAAAATCGTTTGCAATGACGAAGGTGCATCCACTCTTTGTGTTCTGCCAAATTCTAATCTTCTGAATTCTTCATGTCTCTATCTTTTTCTCTTTCCAAATTTATTTCATTGGATTATACTCCTTCAATAACATCTTCAAACCTTAATCTTTCGGATTACTGATTATACTCTTACTACTTCTACCACTATGGGATTTCAATCGACAACTGCATCTCTGTGTTAATGTGGTATGGCAACTCGAACTGATGTACGTTTGTACGAAGTTCTACGTTGTAACTGACTGACTGACTGACTGACTAAAGCCATCATTATTCTTTTTATTAATAAACCTTAAATACACAGAATATTTAATAATAAATAATCAATGCACCCTACATTATGATATACTTTTATCTCGAAATATAATAAATATCTTCATGAATGTGAAAAATTCATCATAATCTGTTTGCATATTAAAAGAAAAAGGATCATATGATGGATCATTCATTCATTGAGCAATAGATAGTTTTCTTTTCAAATCTACTGTAGGGTAAAAGTATCACATGTATCTTACTCAATGAAACTTATTTTTCTATGATAGATATTTTCATGAGTTAATATTTGCTTTGATATTTAAAGAAATATCTGCTGATAATAGGTAACTTGACAACTAACTTACAAGATAATGAAGTAATTGTTTGAGTACCCATTCGTATATTCTACTTTCAGTGACATTTATTTTGCGATATTAAAAAAAATATCTGTCTATGCAAAGAGAATAGTAAGATTCTATAGTAATTATTGTGTAACACTAGATTATACTCAATGTAAGAGAATTAGGGTAAAAGCTTTAAATGACACCACTGAAAGCCTAGTTATTGAATAGCTTAGCTTCTGATTCATTAAAAAGTTGTATATATCAGTAAGGATTTCGAAGCTAATGCGAAACAATTAACAATTTTTACTTTTTAGTTTATGTTACTTATTCCAAGTTAGATATTTCTAGTTTCCAGATAAAGGAGTTCATATTTATATATCAGATTATTATGTTTTTTTTAAACTAAAATCTGTGAAGCTCCATTTTTTTAGTGCCAACTTTGTCGGTCACTCGTTTTATCAATAATTCGAACATACGTAGCTGAGATGGCCGATGGGTTAGGGTGGTGGACTTACGATCCCCTGAGGTGTATCCCCGCGCGGGTTCGAACCCGACTCCCAGCAGGCGGATTTTAGCCCCAAAATGCCCTGGTACAGCCGAGAGAGGGCAGAGTTCGCTCTCCCATTGCAAATGCTCTCACATGGCCACGCGTATATAGCCTCTATCAGGGAAGTCCTACTCACTGACTTCTAATGGCATTACTCTTGTCTACAAAATTGAGAGGACTAAAAGCGAATGTTCGGTGCTTTAACCGGGTTGGTGGACACGGACAGTTCATCTAGGAGAGTTGGAAAACCCTGATTCCAAAACAATGGTGCACATGGGCTCCTGTATCCTGAGGGAACAAATGACGTATGAATCAATCGTTGGTGACCTGCTACCATGGGACTGTATCTCTTCACGATGCTTCACTGCCTTGATAATCAGATCTTTAAATCGAAGGCTCTGGGTGTGGCTCCCTAAGAAAACCACCTGTTTCGGTTTGGGCACCTGGGCAGTATCACGGCCGTCACACAAATCAAATGAGATTTGTGTGGCGTATATATATATCTGGTGCTTCCTTGTACCAATATCTATATGTTCAAATAAATAAATAAAATACTTAGAACTCTAGGATAATATCCCTTATATTCACACACTCAGTGTTACAGAAATAGCAGCATGGAGGTTTATACTTCTGTATTGAAAATGATTAATTTGTCCAATGATTAGTATTATCTTATTTAAAAAATTTATTTCGTAAAATTTGTACAAGTAATGTTATGTAACGAAATGAATTCATTTCATTTTATGTATCCTCTAAATCTCATTTCATCTCTACTGATTTAGATAGATTATTTTACAAGTGTCATTTAGTTCACTTATAATTACTTTCCATATATATTCAATTTTATAAATGAATGGATTAGACAAGATAATAAGTGTATGACGTAATCATGTAATAAGAATTATGTGTAAATTGTTATGATTACAGTAGACAGAAGAATGAAATTAATATGGATTATCATAACAAACGAACAAAAAAAACATCAGTGAAGTAATTCTACTAATAATGGCAATAGCACATTATGGTAATAATAATATCATACTTGAAGGAGGTATGACAAAAATGATAAACTATACAAATCAATGGGTACATGAAAGAATTAAACCAAAATGTAACATGGAATTAATTCATTTAATCCTACAATCTTTATTGTTCTTGCTTAATAGACAAAAAATAATTGTATGAAAATATTTATTTAGTTACTTAACAATGACACCAATGTTTATCATTATCCTCATTGCTTAATTTAAAATACAGAAGGGGTTTTGTGAAGATTTCAGTATTTTCATAGTTGAAATCATGAGTCAATTGAAGCTAGATCACCATGGAAAACCTGGAAGTACTGGACGGCGGCCGCTTCGTCCCATAATTTAAAATTGTTATATATTTGCTCGTAATGTTTTTCTTGACACTCTAGTAAAACTTTAATTTCATCAAAGGTAAATGACATCTTGATAAGTTGACCCCGTTGCCAATTGTTATATCTGAGCTCCCTTGAGTTCAACCGGGGAACTTCCTTACAAAAATAGTAGACATATTTACAACAACCTTACAGTAGCTAATGTGTTACTCAATCTACATATTCCAAATGTTTAGTAGACTAAAAACACAGTCTATTCATGCATAACTAATGACTTATGTGATATATATAAATATATATATATATATATACATATATATACACAAATATATATACACATATATATACATTTAATAGTTGAGATCATGAATCAATTGAAGCTAGACCAACTATTAAAAATTACTATAATATCCAAAAAACCCCTTCTGATAATAATAATCAACATATGCTCACTATTGACTGGCTTCAAGAGGTATTTCCTGCAGTTCTAATGAGCTACAGTGACCAGTGGAGTTCAATCAGGCTGTTGTGAGATAGTAACTGACTGAAGACATTGGTGGATGTGTCGCTCAATTTCGTGGATCCGTTGAAGTTAGACATTATCACCATTGGGTACCGGCTCAGTGGTCTAGTGGTTAAGCGCTCGTGCGTGGAACTCATAGTTCCTGGGTTCGAATTTCACTCACGAGACGGGATCGTGGATGAACACTGTTGAGGTGTCCCACAATAGTAAGAAACGGCCGTCCAGTGCTTTCACGTTTTCCATGGTGGTCTAGCTTCAACTGATTCATGATCTCAACTATGAAAATTACTATAATATCCACAAAAACCCTTCTGATATATATATATATATATATAATGATATTTTTCGATGCCTTAATATGTATAATGGAATCTAGAAAATTACTAATCATTTATCATTGTCATGATTATTCCTTTTTTCTCATTTCGTAAAAAATAAGAGACGTTCAATAAAAGAAAAGAAAAAACACAAATCAAATCTAAACATGGTTACTAAAAAAAGAACCTAGTTGTAGTGGTAATTTAATGTACATAGGGGTGTTATTTCAAAATTGTCTGATTTGCATGTTTTTTTTTCTTCTTCTTCTTTAGAACAGATCGACTTTGTAATACATTACTGAACTGAAGTTTTGTCTTTCGATATTGTTTTCTTGAAGATCTCTCTTTTTTTTAAAAAAAAAACGATTAAGAAAAATGGGGAAAGAGAATAAGGAAGAAGAAGAAGAAGAAAGGAATCATTAAACGTTGGCTTCTGTGGTTTTATGTATATACTTGTGTGTGTGTATGTGTTTGCATACATGTACGTGTTGCCTTTTATGTATGTTACTCACCCACCCCACTTTATATATATATATGACCATGTGAGCAAATGATGACGCCAGAAAGAAATAACTATTTAGATGAAAAGTAATCTTATTTCAATAAGGTTTAATGATTAGAAATAGTTTCTGTTTTAAAGGCTAAAATTGTATTATGTGAAGACATATTGAAGTTTACTTACTGAATTAGTGTATACCTGTATAGCCAAGTGATCTATGCATCCGTTTTAAAAATTCACTTATGACATGGTAGATTTGAAAACTATTCAATTTACATGATTGTTATGTAGTATTTATATCCTCTTATCATTTTGTAATAGTCATAGCCATGTTGTCTAGTCCTTAGGGCTTATTAAATTTTGTTGATCAAAGTTGCAATGTGTATACTAGCTTAACTGGGTCAAAATCAAAGCTCATTTTGTCAAATGTTTGATAGTATGTAGTGATTGATAAGGGCCTTTAGATTTAAGTTTTGTGATACTCATCATCAAAGAGTTACTTAAATCTTAAAAAAACAGATACTTCTTATGAAATTTGAACCCGGGTCATATAGTGTCGATTTGAGATGATACCAATTGGCAAGTTTAGCTTTGGTTGGAATGTTTGCATAAGTTAATAACTTTATGTGTTATCTAGTCTTCTAGTTCTGGTCGAATACCATCATGTCTTTGTCTGAAATCAGTATGATTCAAAGTATAGTTTACAAACATCTAAATTAGCAATGAGATATTCAGGTTGTAATTTTCATTGATTCTGAGGTTGTTACGCTGTTGTTTACTAATATGAATGGAAAACATAATAGTACTTAAGTTTGATAAGATGCTGATTGAGTTGATTTTTCTGACTTATTAGTAGTCTATAGTTTCTGTCCAAGATACTCAGATTTCAAAGTAATGTGTAATTAGTAGTGCCCTCAATGGTTCCGTCAAGATTTTTTAGTTTATGTACTCTAAGAAACAATAAAGCACCAAAAACCTTTGCACCACAGAAATAATATTGTAAAGAAATATAAAAGAGAAGGGAAGTATAGTCAGAATTGATAAAATAAGTAGGAGTAGTAAATAATGACAGATGAGCGTGAAAGTGCAGACAAGAAAGAATCTCTCAGATGAGAGAGTTCTTTCCAGTTTTAAAGTGTGACGAAAAACTACAGTTGGATCATTACTAGCTTTTATTTTGAGCCATACCACACCGAGGAATCATGATGGACCAAGAGATGCTAGCCCTATATAGCTTTCACGTCATGATCCCAAGTTATAAATTGACCACTTCTCCATTTTTTTCACATTTAGTCCCGAATTCAGTAAATGATAAATGACATAGAGCTTCAGAGACGAAAGTCATTTTCCGAAGACGATAACGTTATCGTTATTTACATGAGCCGCTTTGGCTTTAACAATATACAGATTAACTTCATCTGTCGCGCCACTACCGTCATCCACACATTCAAACATGCACATAAAGTTTCCAACCACTTCTAATAGATCACAGTCAATAGTAAATGTATGAGAGGATATGTTACTTCCAGTCTTATAGAAGTAATTTGTATTTAATTGTTGATAGGATTAAGCTAATAAAACTAATCAATAAGCCGACAAAAAAATTATTGTCTATCAGCATTTCCTTTATATCTATTAGTTTTCCTGAAGTTACGGCCATTGTACAACCGGTCGGTTTGAACAGAACAGTAAATATTATTCAAACCAGTTAACAATAATTAAACTATCTATAGTTGAAAGCACGAGTCAATTGAAGCTAGACCAAGGAAAACCTGGAAGTACTGGACGGCCGTTTCGTCCTATTGTGGGAATCCTCATCAGTGCAAATCCAAGATTCCGACCCTCGAGATTCGAACCCAGGCGGGATCGTGGATGCGCACTACTGAGGAGTCCCACAATAGGACGAAACGGCCATCCAGTGCTTCCAGGTTTTCCTTGGTGGTCTAGCTTCAATTGACTCATGCTTTCAACTATGAAAATACTGAGATCTCCACACAAACCCCTTCTAATTAAACTCTCTGCCAAACTGACATCATAAGTGTAAACATGAAATGATCATATGTATTAGGTTAGTTGATGTTTCATTCATAACTTTCAATACCTTTGATATATGTTGAGTAAAACTTCGACAATTACATATTTCTTTTATGATTTACAACAATAACGAATACAAAATAAATGTACATTGTTTAAAATAAAATGAATGCATTCAATTCAGAGTAAATAAATAATATTAAGCTTTGTTGTACTATCGATAGCAAAGTTACATTGAGAACTTTCAATACAATAATAATTAGTTACCTTAGTAACTATTTAATAACCTGTATAGGTGACCATCTACATAAAAATATACACAATTATAAGTAGCGATGATTTATCATGAAAAAATAAAAATAACTTTCTACTCACTACGTCAACTTAATGTTGTACATTCGTTTTTACTATTATAAATTTACCCTTTATAATGTCTAGCAAACAGTAAATGCACTTGTATTCCATCACCTGCGGTGTTTTTAAACAAAAAAAAATACTGGTCGCTAAGCAGAAAAGAAATAAAATAAACAGATGTAACCCTTATTTATTCGTTTTAGGTTTTGGTTTCATTTATTCATGTGATAAAAACCTTGTTGTTTATAGTGAAATCCGTTGTTTCTAATTATATATATGTATCTTAATTAGTCGGGTTTTCGTACATACTAAACAACTGGGCTTCAGTTTGATAGATAATATTACTTAGTATGGAAAATGCCAGGTTTTAATGTCCAATAAAACAATATACCCTTTTCTTTTTATAGTTTACACTATTACTTTTTATACGGTACACTTTCTTTTGAACTAGTATGTTTAAGATTGTTATTCCCTTGTGTTAATGAATGTTGGTTCTGATCGCATTCCAAACTTAATCTAGATTTATCTAATAAACTTATCTAACTAATTGCCTGACAAAAGTATTCAGCTATTATATTTGAAAAATAAAATATCACAAAATGTATACAGAATTGTATATAAAGAGAATAATATATACAGAATATATATATTACATAGCTATGAAGATATATTGTGAACCAATTATTTAAATGCTTCTAGTATACAGTAATACTACTAGTGTGTAGAGATTACCTGGAGAGAAAACAAAAACAATGTGTCAGAAAAAAAGTGGTTTGTGTTTTATGGTTGTATATAGACTATACGAAGAAGATAGACATTTTTTATCAGATCATATAAGATAGCACTATGTTATTGTAAAACAACGTAGAGATAAGATTAGCTTACTTTAAAGATATGACTAAGAATCTTGAATGAACGATTGAGTTTGGAAGAATAAGAGTATTTGGATGAGTAAAATTTCAAGGATAGCACTAATGTTTTTTTAGAGCTGATAACTAACTGCAATTCTATGGTAATTCCAGCTTTTTCTAAGGAAAATTTAACATTCAATCAAAAGAAAAGTGTGAGTTACCCAACATGAAAATCTGCAGAAATATAAATACACGTCAGTTGTTATCAGTCTCGAGTTAGGTCATTATGTATAAGTTAGAGCATGATGAATATTGTAAATATTCTTTTAAAAGGTGATACACAGACTGTGTTTACAAACTTCAACTGCGACAGGTCATCTGAATGAATAATTGAAAAAAGTCTGAAATTGATGTCGATTCCTAATCTTAACGCACCACATCAGAACAGAATCAGACCTTCATATCTATCAGCTAGCTTGAAACAATTGAGAGATTGATCCATTTATTGTATTTCATAATGAAATTTACCTTTTACAAAAATGGTGAAATCTTTTTACAGAACGTGTTGTTCATTCATATTTCATTTATTTTTAGACATAATTACTAAGCACTCTATAAGTCAACATCTAAACTAGTCATTCATAACAGTGCATTATTGCACATTGATCTCTATTGATTTTTCTTCTAGATAAAAAAAACTGTCAAATACGTGGGAGGGAAAGTAATAATCTTTCAACTATTTCTTATCATGCCCTGGTAGGGCCGAGAGTGAGAAGAGTACATTCTCCCTCTATAAATGCTCTCACATGGCCACGCGTATATAGCTACTTCCAAGGAAGTCCTACTCACTGCCTTCTCGTGGCATTAATGTTGTTTACCGAAATGAGAGGACGAAAAGCGAATGTCCGGCTCTTTAACCGGGTTGGTGGACAACGCGAGTCCACCTAGGGGAGTTGGAAAACCCTGATTCCAAACCAATGGTGCACATTGGCTCCAGTATCCTGAGGGAACAAATTACGTATGAATCAATTGTCGGTCACCGTCTACCATGGGACTGTATCTCCTCACGATGATCCACTGCCTTGTGGGTCAGATATTTAGATCAAAGTTTCCAGGTGTGGCCCCCTAAGAGAACCACCTGTCTCAGTTTGGGCACTTAGACAGTATCACAGCCCTCACACAAATCAAATGAGATTTGTGTAGCGCATATTTATTTGGTGCCCCTTTGTACCAATATTTATGTGTTTAAATAAATAAATAAAATTATTGATCGACAAAAATGATCTTATTATACACATTTATATAAGAAATTACCGGTACAAATACTTTTGTATACGTGTAGACATGTCTCAATATTTTGTTTTGTTTCTTTTTTGACAAGTATTTCATAGAATGACAATACAAATTAATCTGCATAGTATTTAACAAAAATTAAATAACCACTAGGATTATGCATATTTTGATGAATGAATTATAGATTATCGATGCCAAAAATCATGTTCATCGGTTTAAAATATCTTGATTGTTAAAGTTTTTTGTTACTGATGGTTTTTTTTTCAAGTACATATTTACTACTATAAGATCAATAGTAGTGGCGCTGGTGTTAGTAGTAGTAGTAGTAGTATAAATAGTTGAAATCGTGAGTCGATTGAAGCTAGACCACCATGGAAAACTTGGAAGCACTGCTTGATGGCCGTATCGTCCTATTGTGGGACTCCTCATCTGCGCGCATTCACAATTCAGCCTGCTGAGCAGTCCCACAATAGGGTGATACGGCCATCAAGCAGTGCTTCCAAGTTTTCCATGGTGGTCTAGCTTCAATTGACTCACGATTTCAACTATAAAAATATTGAAATATCCACAAAAACCCCTTCTGATTTGTGTAATTCACAATGTTTTTCTCCTTTTGATGTTATAATTCAATGAAATTTAATTTGAAATTATTCAATCGAATTTCTATTCACCAATATCAGTGTTAATGATTAGTGGAAACACTTATTCATGACGGTTCAAATTCAAAATAATAAGAAATGGGTTGGCTTCTTTTGACACCAAAATATAAATTATACTATACTCATCATTCACTATTGGTAAGTAAATATTTAGTTTCAACTATGAAAAATTACACAAATGTTTTATTTTAGTTTTAAGTATAGCACTATTGAAAAATCTCATTTGAAGATGGCACAGTCGTCCATTATTTTCTAGTTATTTATTTAAACACATAAATATTGATACAAGGAAGCACCAGATATATATGCGCCACACAAATCAAATGAGATTTGTGTGAGGACTATGATACTGCACAAGTGCCCAAACTGAAGCAGGTGGTTCTCTTAGGGGACCACACCTCGAGATTTCGACCTAAAGTTCTGATCCATAAGGCAGTGGAGCATCGTGAGGAGATGCAGTCACATGATAGCCGATGACCAACGATTGATTCGTACTCCATTTGTTCCCTGAGGATACTGGAGTCTATGTGCACCATTGGTTTGGAATCAGGGTTTTCCAACTCCCCTAGGGTGGCCCTCCCCGTCTCCCCCACCCGGTTTAGCGCCCGGTACACACGTTTTGTGCCCTCTCATTCGTTAAACAACATTAATGTCACGAGAAGGCAGTGAGTAGGACTTCGTTGGCAAAGGCTTTATATGCGTGGCCATGTGAGAGCACTTTGCGAGGGAGAATGTACTCTTCTCACTCTCGGCCGTACCAGGGCATTTGGGGCTTATTATTTTCTGCTTTGAAATTATTTTTTATATTACATTCATCTATGGTAAAAGTCAAATTCGTGCCTCTATCTAAAGCCTCTGTACAACGGTGAATCATTTCTATAATATCTTTTGTGTAAAAAGTTACTTCTGAAGAACACAACATCGTGTATCTTTTATTAAGTCTTAAACTACATCTAAACTTTATTCACAATAAATTCTACCGATTTATTCACAAAGATTATGTATATTGAACAAGGTAAATTTTAGAGGAAAATATTTTTCTTTCAGTGGTGTTGTATTCGGTGAGCGAGATGCCTCAATTATGAAGCTTCCATTATCTTTGTAGATAAAATGATCAGCGATAGTCCTCTACAATAAAAGCTCAACGATTAAGCTATCTGACCCCGAAGACGCAAAACCACCAAAAGGATATACATGATATCTGCTCCTTACTTTAGCGAATTAAATAACAGAATTTTGAATGTAATCTGTTGAAGAAATGCAATGTTTTCTTGTGAAAGTCTTAATGAATTTATCGCATTTTATGAATATTTTAAAGTGAACAACATCTGAATTCTGAGGCAGTGACACGCCGAAGACAATGGAAGATGGTCTGACGGTATCGTGAATTGATTGCGTTTAAATGTGTACACCATTGGATTCTATCTCAGTGGTCCAGGGGTTAAGCGCTCTCCACGTAATGGAAGATTGTGAGTCCAGTCCCTGATGAAATCGTAGATACTCACAACTGAGAAGACTCCTACTAGGACGACGCAGCCATCTATCTCTCCTTGCTTTTCAGTGTATATATGACTTATGTTGGTTCACAATTTCAATAGATATTTCGATTGATTAACGTCTTACTTTCCTTTTATGTATGACATAATAACATTCTACTGATACGTAGTTTTTTTCACCGATTTTCTCTGTCACAGATTTTAAACATGGTAAATCAGATCGATATAGAATTATAAAGCTTACATAAATTCATGTACACCTAATTGACTAATGTAAAGGATATATATATATATATATATATTACTTTTTAAAAAGGAATGTATATGGAAACAGTATGTACACAACGGTAGCCTTGTTTATTATCCGTTAATGTAAAGAATTTAGAAATGAACAAAACAAACATAGATATCGGAGACTATATTGTATACTTTAATTTTTTGGAATATTTCCCCTTTCATCTTGTGCATTAATAAAAAAAAATATCTGGGGAAGGTTTAATTTTTTTCTGAAGAGTCTTTGCGTGACTTCAAGAATTTCTTCTTTCCTCCCATTGTTATAATACAGGAGTTTTAATGAACGGAAACATTTTTTTAACAATTCATTAAGTTACCAAGATTATATTGATTTAACATTAGGAACAAGCAACCTCCATGATATTTAATTGATTTTTTTCCTCGTCATAACTAATTATAAAAGGGATATACTACATAATCAGCCATCCTGTATCAGTATTACCAAATGTGGATTGATTATATTTGTGAAAAGTAGTCATGAAGTATAAATATGTATAGTCTTTTAGTTTTTTAACCAAGTCAGAAAACTGCCAGGAAGAACAACCATGAAAACCTATCAGTATGTTCATTTTTGTTACAAGGAGTACTCATCTTCATAAGTGAGAAGTATCTAGCAAAAGCTAGCCAGGATAAAATATGTCAAATCTTTATGCAACTATTAGGTACCTGCCTTTTCTCAAAAGATACTGTATGAGATCTGAAGATATCATTCGGCCTATCAAAACGTTGTAGATAGAGAAAGCTTCAAACATACCATTAAATAGTTAAAAATCGAATACTTAAATCAGAAATATTAGGAACAGAACAATCCAAATTTTAAAGAACTGTAGTCCACTATGTAAACCAATGTTATATAATTCTGTATAAATTATGTAAGAAGTCTATGACAGAACTTGCCGTATTAAATAAGTTTATGAATGTCAAGTACATAAACACTTAACATTCCAACTAAAATAACATGTATAAAATATGCATTTTCCATGTTTGAACGTGGAACAAATTACTACATCCTAGCTCAGCAGTGTAAAGGTTGTGAGTTTACCTCGGTAACTGAACATCATGGGTTCGATTTCCGTAGATATTGTTGGTGGGCATTACTGAGGAATTCGATGCTAGGATACAATAACTATTCAGTTCTTCATAGTTTTCAGTGATTGTCAAATTAATATCAGTTAATGGTATAATTTATGAAATAATGTATTATTCATCTTTCCTAGTTTACCTATAAATCAAAATAAATTATTAGAAAAAAAACAATAATTTCATAGTTGAAAGCATGAGTTAATTGAAGCTAGACCATCAAGGAAAACCTGGAAGCACTAGACGGCCATATCGTCCCATTGTGGGACTCCTCAGCAGTGTGCATCCACGACATCGCCTCACGAGATTCGAACCCAGGACCTACCGGATATTAATTTTCTTGATCATTTTAAACTTAATTAGTTATTCAAAATTAGCATATAACTGTTTACTCTCCTGAACTATATACTACTATGTTATAGGACTGATCTGAAGTTAAATTTCATGAATCATAGATGAAACTAACCAGTATATAATGATAGGTTAAGTTTTTATTTTTAGATAGACGCCTGATACGTTTTCTTTTTGACAATTAAAATAGTGTCTATTTTATTCGAAACAAAATAACTAATCGTTTAAGCCTATTTTTTTCTCCTGAAAAAAACATACTATTTCTTCGAATTAACTGAGGTTTTGATTCATTGTCAATCATTTATAAACCTACATTATAAAAATATAGAATTATATACATGCAAATTAGAATAGTTGTATCCTCCGGTAATGGTCATTGTTCATTGTTCTTAATTTGAATTGTCTCTCACTCACTCTTTCACACACACACACGCAGCCACACTTATTCATTTTCCAATTTTATGCTTCTAATTTCAATATCTGATTATAGAAATAATGAAGAGTTGGCTTCTGACCTCAAAACGAACTCTCAATCAATCAATCAATTTATCTCTATTTTGTATGTACGTTTTGTTTTCTCTCTCGCTATTTACATGAATTTCTTTCTCATCACATCCAAATACATGAATAGATTCTATTTAGGTTTGTTGTTTTGATGTGTGTATATTTCATTTATACTCTGAATTTTGTTGTTCATATCTTCTTATTCTTGTTTATTCAGGAAGATACATACTCACTCCACTCACTCACTCGTTCTCTCGCTCGTTCACTCACTCACTCATTTTTTCGTGTTCCATTCACTCTCACAATTTATGATTATTTTTTTATCATTCCACCTTCAATTTGTCAAGATAGCTTGATGTGATAGAACATTATAAGAAAAACATTATAAGAAAATGATAATAATAATAATAATAGCATTATTATTATTCCAGGATTAGTCATTAGTTGGTTGGTGTAGATGAAGAAAATCCATAGAGGAAAACAGATGGAAAAAAAATTGTTTCTTTAATAAGGGAAACTAAATTTTATTACTATGATTATTTTACTATGAAGGTCATGTATGTTTGTCATTGAATGTTTCTCTATCTGTATGTGTGTATATGTGGGTTGCCTATACTGTTCATATTATTTCATGATTAATAATATAAAATAAAAAACACACATCCTGACTGGATTAATTTAATTATTCATGTAGATTTAACCTAATTCTGACATCTTGCTTATTTTGTTTCGTTATTTCTTTTCAATCATTCCCAACAGTTGGGCATTAAATTTATAGTTGGCACAGTTTTTTTCTTTAATCCAGTTTTTCTAGGAATTAGGTAAGAGTAATACTAACAATATGGTGATAAGGAGAGAGTATCAGAACGATTAAGAGATATATACATCATATTCAACTATTCAACACATGTGAATGGTCGTTTAAAGTGTGTATGTTTATAGAACTAGGTAACTGGTTTACTAGGTACAAATGAGTGTACTTGGCTGTAAGTCACAGTCTAAGTGTAAATGATAAAGATACAGATTTTGTTGTTCGAATTCAAATGGGTAGAGCGGAACTCGAACCTGTGGTTCGGTAAATGAAATTGAAGTGTTCAAGCTATTGAGCCATCGCTCTTCTGATAATTTTCAACAATCACCCGCAACATTATTAGGATGTTTCCATTTTCATAAACTATTGTTATCACATAGAACAATGTGATTCGAAAATGACAACGTTGTACAAATGTCCTGAATTTAGTGTCCAATAAACTGTATAGTCTTTGAACGAAAATGTCAACATAAACATAGATGAAATGTATAGATAATACAGCTTTGTTCTCAATCATGTCTAAACTTGGCTCCATTCGAACCCTGAAACGAGTAGGTTCGATCGGTGTTGTTGAATACTTGGGCTAAGATACGTATTAAGGATAAATATCAAAAAATCGACTGAATTAAAGCTTTAGATGCTACTTTTATAATATGACTACTGAATGTTGCGAGAATGATCGCGCTACTACAACATATTCATCAAACAACCTTATGTTTCATATCAAGAGAATCAATTGTCGTACAATAAAAAATGGTTTATTTTCTTATGTGGTAAAATGATTTTCTGACTCAATTAGGAATGTAAATTCTACCAAGACTGGAGTTACCATTTTATTGCAACCACCAACCAACATAAGACAGACGCATGCTTACAACTCTTATTTGCTTACGCTTGTTACCCCTCATGGAGGAGTATAGGCCACCCACTAGTATTCTCCATTCAACCCTGTCCTGAGCAATTTTTTCCAGTTCTTTCCAGTTGTTATTCATCCTTTTTATATCTGCTTCAATCTCCCAGAGTAATGTGTTCTTTGGCCTTCCTCTTTTCCGCTTCCCTTCCGGATTTCAAGTTAGGGATTGCCTCATGATGCAACTTGGTGATTTCCTATGCTTACAACTCAGCTACAGATAATCTTTTACCCATCAATATTACACATTTGTAAACATGCTAAGTGAAACCATGACTAATGAAATATTATTTATAATTTTTGTTTCGATACTCCATTATCAAGAATAATTCCAGTTCAAATGAATACAACCATTAATACGTCACAATTAAACTATTTAATTCAAAGAACTCAATACTATCAAAGTTCATTATCTTTTAATCTTCTCATCTATCACAAAAATTATTAATACTTGATAAACCTACCGCTGTGTTGAAGATAAAGGAAAGTATTTCAATTCAATACAATTAATACATTACGTATCTTCATACTGGAATTAACTGTGCAAGTCGATCACTTAGCTAAACAGAATACATCAATCTGAAGACCAAGAAAAATATATTTGTACAATTTCATGTTGTAAGTAACTTCATCTAGCGTTCCTTTATCGCTTTATGGATTAGACCTTTAGGTCAAAGGCTCAGAGTGTGACCCCCCCCTAGGAAAACCACTTGCTTCGATTTTTGCACCCGAGCAGTATTTCAGATCTCGCACAAATCGAATTGGGGGGGTGTAGCGCATATATTTTTGGTGCATCCTTGTATCAATGTTTACGTGTTTAAATAAATAAAATAAATATATAAGTGAATATTATATAGTTGAGATCATGAATTCATTGAAGCCAGACCACCATGGAAAACCTGGGTCTGAATCCCACGAGGCGGGATCGTGAATGCGCACTGATGAGGAGTCCTACAATAGGACGAAACGACCGTCCAGTGCTCCCAGTTTTTCCATGGTGGTCCAGCTTCAATGGATTCATGATTTCAACTATATAAAATTACTAAAATCTCCATGATTCCCCCTTCTGATATATGTGAATAACTTTTCTTTCATTCAACACTCATTCAACTGGAAATAGGCCAAAACTTTATTGATTCATACAATACTTTTCTTTTTATCAGAAATATCCTTTATCCGCCTTTCCGATACATTTTAACTCATTATACTTATTGTTCTTTAACTCAGTATACTTTACTTACTTACTTACTTTCTAGGGTAGATTTGAACTATAGAGACACATCAGAATCAGTGAATAAATTGAAAGTAGAAAAATGAGTGGAATAGTTAACTAAAATATAATCGATGTAACCATTACATAAATATTTGTTTACTTTACATGTTTTCAGTTAAATTGTTTAACGGTTTATTGATTTTCTGTTGTTGTTGTTTTTGTTGTTGCTTTTTTCTCTTTTTATATTTCATCCTCATGTATTCCTATGAAATTATTTTACTGGGAAATTTTAATGTTCATTTTCTGTAAAAGTAAATAACAAACAAACCTTATTGTAACCTTTAGTTTTGGAAGAAAAAATAAGCATAAGTTTAGTGATTATTGATGTTTATTTTCTATGGGAATGTTCTGATAATAATAAAAGAAAACCTGCCTTTCAATTAATCCATAGCTTTGTTTAACCTGTAGAAAAACAGGATGAAGTCTGTTCCGTTTTCAAGTACTTTTCTCTCTCTCTCTCTCTTTCTCCCCATAGACCCGACTGGTTCGCTCAACGGGGTATGTTTCTGTTAAAGTTGTTATTTCGTAAGAACAATTGTTATTGTTTAATGGTATTAGTTTAGAATGAAATGTTTACAGAATAACTGAACTTTTCCAACAGTTTATTTTTTTTCATGGCTTAAGCAAGTAAACAAACTATAAACTATTTGTAATCAACTGTTATACTTTTGTTTTGTTAATGTTATAAATCATGTTGTCAGTGATTGACTAAAGATTACCTGTTATCTTCAGGTTTAAAATTTCTGGTTAAATAATAAAGTTATCAGTATAGTGTTATGAAGGTTACTGAGTTTTCATTAAGATCATGAGCCGATTAATGTAAAACCACCATTGTAATGAAAAGCCATAACCAATGGAGTCCATACAGTATCGGGTGTTAGATAGATATTCACCACAGGCAATGGAAGATGGTCGCGCGATATCGTGGGTTTGTTGGATTAAGGTATTAACACCGTTGAATGCCTTCTCATTAGTCTAGAGGTAAAGCGTTCAAGCGTGTGACTGAAGATCCCGATTTCGGTTTCCGCGTGCCGGATCATGGATACACACTGCTGAAGAGTCTCATACAGAGACAAAACGTCATATATATATACATATATATCCAGTAGAATAATTTCTTATCTAATTGTTTCTTGATCACTTCAGAAAAAAAAATTCTTCGTTACATTCCTTCGAAAAAAGAGTAACATTATGAAGTTTAAATGAGTTGGTAAACATTTCGAACCGAACTTTTTTTCCCCTTCACTAATTTTCTCTTTTTACAACTTTTTTTCTCCCCCTCCACAATTTATTATGAGAATTTCTATTTTTTTTCATTTAATTTTAAGTGAATAATATTTAGTAGGACAATCTTATAATTGTGTTAATATGAGTTTGTATATAATAATTAGATTGTTTTTTTTCTTTTTATCCAATGTCTTATAGATGTAATTTACTATGAATTATCAATTTGTTACTTTAACTAGATTTCCATACTAACCATAATAATGGTAATAGTAATATTAATAATAGTATTAGTAGTAATAATAATAGTAATTGTAATAATATGAGTAATAGTAATAATAATAGTAATAGTAATAATACAAGTAGTAGTAATAATAATGGTAATGATGGTGATGGTAATAATAATGGCAATAATAATAATAGTGATAATGGTAATAGTAATGATAATAGTAATCGTAGTAATAATACTCATGAACTGAAAAAACAACCCACTAAATTTATTAATTTTCCACTTGAATATCTCAAGTTTATTTGCTAAAATGTTTTTTTTCTTTTTTCTTTTCTTTTCACAATTCATTTAAATTTTGTTACTTTTACAATTTTCTAACATAGTTACTACTTACTTACGCCTGTTACTCCCAATGGAGCATAGGCCACCGACCAGCATTCTCCAACCCACTCTTTCCTGAGCCTTCCTTTCTAGTTCTATCCAACTTTTGTTCATTCTTCTCATATCTGTCTCTATTTCACGGCGTAATGTGTTCTTTGGTCTCTTTCATCTCTTCTAACATAGTTAAATAGTATAAAATCTTAACATGTAAGAATTTATCAGTTATAAGCATAGACATGAATAAATAATGTTACAATACTTTATTGTCATTGAATCAAATCTTTTTAAGTATTCTGTTTATCATCTTTTAGATTGTCCTTTAACGAAAGCTACATTTAAATACATGAATTCCCGGTTATACCGAAGTAATAATATTATATTTATATGTGTAAAGAGTGGAATTAAGTTGAACAATTACAAATCTTCAGTTATTTGTTGAAATCATTCCCAAGTTATCTATTTGATTATTTAAACGATTAGTCTTTGTGTGGTAGTCATTCAAATTTAAAACAAAATATATTTAGTGAAATGTAAGTTTATAATCTACTGGTCTGTTATAGTCAAGATCGTTATTAGCTCATTAAGTCAATAGATGCTTAAAGGAATATATTTTCCATGACAGGTCTGTAAAATGATCAGTTCTCTCTAGATTACAAGTACATTTTGATGAATGCCAACTAGACCAAAAACTATATCTAATATTTCCTGCCGATTACTGAAACATTTAGATAACATGACTAAAGATCAACTACAGTATATTTATACCTTTTTATTTTAAAATAAAAAGTGATCCTTAAAATTATCCCGTTTTTTCCTAGATATCAATTTAATTTGTTATTACATTCTTTACTTTGTTGTTTATCTCTTCTTGTGATGAAATCAATTGTAATGATCTCCACGTTTATGTTCCAATTAGTTTATATTCAAATTAAAAATCATTTTAGCAATGATTGAACACTCCAGCTTTACGACAACTCTTTTCATATCACTAAATGTAAATGAGAGAGAGAGAGTGGCGAAAGTGATAATATCTAATAATCTACTTACTCATACCTGTTACCCCCAATGGAGCATAGGCCGCCGACCAGCATTCGTCAACCCACTCTTTCCTGAACCTTCCTTTCTAATTCTATCCAACTTTTGTTTATTCTTCTAATGTTCGTCTCTATTTCTCGGATTAATGTGTTCTTTGGTCTTCCTCTTTTCTTTTGACCATCAGGATTCCATGTGAGGGCTTGCCTTGTGACTCAGTTGGGTGCTTTTCTCAATGTGTATCCTATTCACACAATTTGGTTAAATTAATATTAGAAAATATAACAAAACTGTACATATAAATTTGATGTGGAAAATAAATGAAATCAGAAATAAACCGTCAGTATAATGCATTCAGTATCATTTAATCCCCTTTCCACCCAAGTAATGAATATATTACTTTACTGGAAATTTAATGCAAGCAATCACTATTCAATAGGTGTAGCCTTCAGACATAATACATAATAGATATCTCGAGACTATAATTCAGTCATTTAAATTTCTTATAATAAATAATCTTAAGTTTCTTTTCTGGTTTATCCATATATGTATGTATATTTCATTAATCTAGTAAAATATGATATTCTATTAGGGATACCGATTTCTTGAGAACAATAGCCATCCATATAGCTTAATGTTCTCCTCCTCAGTTTAAGATTTTTTCAACCAATCTAAAGATTAAGACACTATCTAATGTAAATTCTGGAACAGATGCTTTAAGAATGTTATCGTCTCATGTTACATAAATAATAAAGTGATTATATGTTGTGTTTTTTTTTCATTCTGAGAAAGATGATCAATGTATTTAGTAAAACATACAGAATGATAATGACATCTTATTCAGTATTCTACATGAATGATTAGATATATATATGTATGTGGTTAGTTTGATTTAAGATACATCAAACAAATTCAACTCATCTCATAGTAATGCTTCCAGTAGAGATCTGTTGATATGTCTTAGTCAAATGATATTGTTATTGTAATGATTATTAGATAAATGTATAAACATGTGTAAGTTGTTACTCTTTGTAATGCACTACGACTGAATATAAGTTATTGTAGTAGTAGTAGTAGTAGTAGTAGTATGAGTAGTAGTGGTAGTAGTAGTAGTAGACGAAGAAGAAAATATCTAAACAGATGTTTTATGATAATTTTGATTCTCATGACTTTTATTTGTTTCGTTGAGTTTTAATGATAATTTTTGTGTGTATGTGTCCAGTTATAATAATACGATTAGTTTAGGATTCATTTGTAAGTTTTTTTATTTCATAGTTATTGTGCATGGTCACTATTTTACTTTAGTTTTTATTGCTAAGAGATATACATATAAACAATGCTAATGTTTCACTGAACAGTTACAGTTTTAGTTATCAGTGACTGAGTAATTCAAACTTTTTATAATGATGATATAGATAGCATATTTGTTAAACATGTCTTTGACTATCTATAATTAGTAGCTCAGTGGATAACTGAGTTGGGTGGTTCAAGTGAAATATACTAGATTTGATTCTCAGTGTAAATATTACCACTTGAATGCAGACACATTCAGTTGAAACGTGTCAACTCGGATGAAACTGATGCCCTAGATTTCATTGCCTGGTATAATCTATTGACTCTAAATATTTTTCATGGTGTATCTAACCAATCACTGGAAAATGTCTTGAGTTTATCTTTTGTAGTAAGAATAATCAAATGTTATCAAACATTGTAGTTGAAGATGTTACGTAATATGTCACATAGTAAACCATATTCTCAATACTTAGTCTTTCACATTATCATTGCCACTATATGATTCCAATTCTTTCGTTATTCATCATGTCAATTTCATATCGTCGTGCTGACGTGATATGACAACTTGGCATTACATAAATTTGTTTCAGGCTTAAAGTCGGTTATCATAAGAGAATCGTTTTGTTCATAACACATATAATGCACAATTCTTCTGTTTAAAATAACCATGGTATAAGCGTTTATTAAGAATTAGGCATTTCTTAGCACATGCATTTTGTATATTTTCCGTTCTGGAAAATTTCCAACTCTTGGATCTCAGTAGTTCATGTGTATACATTTTGCCTTAGTATTCATATTACTGAGTTTCTGAAAAAAGTGTAGTTAGAGCGGGATTTAAAACTATGATTTCATAGTTGAAATTCAAGTATATTAATCACTAAGCCATCGATCCACACATATGTACCAATGTTTATTAATGTCACATCCATTATTCGCAGTGAATACACTAATTTAAATTATCCCAAAATACATTTGCCATGCATAATAACTATAAGTCAAGTTATTTTAGCTGACTAAGTAGTTGAATAAAGTCAGTGTATATTCAATGACTATTTTTTGAAAAAGGATTTCTTATGTGACTATTGCAATGTAATATTCTTATATAAACACTTGTAAAAACATTTTGAGTGGTCTATTCATTCTAAACACTTGATTAACGACATTGAGCTGCTAAATGAAATGTAACTTTGCATTGGCATGCAAAATTACTACATTCTGACTGTCAGACTTCAATCCATTAGGAATTAGTCTAGGTAATATTAAATATAATCAATTTCACGTTGAACAATATGGAATAATAAATTCAAATCCAAGTGTTAAATGAAATTTCATACGTCATTTGTTTTAATTTGTTCAAATGGTGGGTGATTCAGTTCATCCTCGATTTCTATAAATTACTTTAGAAAACTGAGTCTCTCATTTATAAATTACTACAAAAGTAAAATAAGGAGTTTTCCCTCATTCTTTTTAACTTATAATAACAATTCACTTGGTATTCACGTTTAGGACTGCAATTGATCAGTCTCTTATTGGCGTATGTGCATATTGTGCGAACTGCCTCGATATTGCCTGAAGTCACATGCTTTATAAGCAGAGATGGATAGTGGCTAGCAGTGGAATCCAGAACGCGCGTTTCGTCCTATTTGGAACTCGTCAGCTGGATGTACCTGCATCTCAGAATTGATGTTCACTCTGGGATTCGAACCCAGTATCTTTCGCTTCAAACGCCATCACGTTATCCACTCCGCTACTTAGTCTTGATAGTCGCTTGCTTGTGCAACGGGGTGAAGTTTAAATTCACTTGGTATTGTTTGGTTGAATCTTCCCATTGACGATTAGGACTGCAATTGATCAGTCTCTTGCTGACATATGTGCATACTGTGCGTATTGCCTCGATATAGCCTTAACAATAATAATATAAATTGTTTGTTAATAAATTGATGAATTAAATCTAATTCTTTATCATTAAAAAATATTGAAATTTTTGTTTAATGAATGAATGATTCAGTTTATATTCTACATATTATTATACAATTTGTAGATTATTAAAATTTGTTCTCATTTATCTTAAATTAGACTTACAATTTCGTTACACCCAAATTACATTGACACAACTATAATTAAAGGAAATTCAATTCAAAAATAATGTTTGTTTATTTGAAGTTAGACATTAACACTGTTGGATGCCGGCTCAGTGGCCTAGTGGTTAAGCGCTCGCGTGCGAGACTGATAGGTTCTGGGTTCGAAACTCGCGAGACGGGGTCGTGGATGCGCACTGCTGAGGAGTCCCACAACAGGACGAAATGGCCGTCCAATGCTTCCAGGTTTTTCATGGTGGTCTAGCTTCAATTGACTCATGATTTCAACTATATAAAAATTTGAATAATCACTATAAAATAAGAAACCTGTAAGTGTGAATGTTTGCATAGCAACAAGTGATGAAAAATGATAGTTTACCTTTGCATATTTATACTCTCTATGATAAGTTAATTAAACTATAGTATTTGGGGATAATTTTCATTATAGGTTAAAATCAGTCAGTCATAATGAGTTAGAAGTTTGACAAAAAATGAGTAGAAACCTTAAGATAGCTACACTAACAACAAGACGGAATTAAAGAAAGGATTTGCAAAGAAGTTGGAATAATAATAATAGTTTAAGTAATAGATGGGGAAACTAAAAAAACAAGGAATGAGAAAGTTTTTATGGAGAACATAAAAATTAAATTCTAAAGAAAGATGAGTTAAACCATCTGCACTGCAGAGAATGACCCTGTTGTATATTATTCAGAATCTCTTAACATTTATCTCGGTTACCATCCTGACCCTAACTAAATAGATGGTGTCTACCAGTATGGTTTTAATCAGTTGTCAGTTTTTTTCATAAACTCATGTTAGATACTGATTTGTGCACTGCTAGATTTTTCCTGTAGTGGCTGGGTTATTCTAACTTTTGGATAGACCAATTTATTCATCCTTCTGAAATCACATTTTGACCTTGTCACTTATTCACTTACTAACCTTGACTGTTTTTATATTTATATGTGTTAAATGCTTACTCTACTCATTGCGTGTCTGTAAATTATTTTTGCCTAACTACAAATATTGAGTCACGCTTGACTAAATCGAGTTGTCTCACTCTCCTTCTCTGCACCTCCTTGTTTTCCATTTTCCCAAAGACATTGTCCTCTTCGTTTCGCTTTGCTTCCTTCACTTCGTTTCTCGGATCGTCTGTTTTGATAAATGAGTGTATGAAATATACCTATTCAAAATTCATTCTCGTATTTGACTTATTTTATCCCGTTATTCTGTAACGTGAATTAAGTCGATAACTATATACAAGGGTTGGAGGCATATATACTTCGATAATAATCCTTGTACGATCTAACTGGTGTCGGTTATAGGGCGAAAAAATGCCAACCTATTGTCATAGCTAACATTGTATGTAAAGGTAGTTGGTAGCTGAACTCAGAGATTTGTATCTCCCAAAAAAGACATTAACATTAGAAACGTAGAATAGCTATTTCTTTCTAGTTAACAGTTTGTTCCTCAGCAAAGTTCATACCACGATTTTAAATGATATCTAGACTATAGAGAAAAGATGTTTTTGAATAAGTGAATAGAAAGTTAGTAGTCAGAATATGTAACTTCATTCATTTTGCAGTATTGTTCAATTATCATTCAATTTGACTAGTAACTGTGTCATTCTCTCTTTGGTTGCTATAATCCAAGTTTACTTCCAACACAGAAGTCTCAAATTGGCATTTGGTGTATTACAAATACTTTCTTTTCTATAGTAAACAATGACAGTCTAACGATATTATTTTCAATTCGCGATATTTTGCGACCATCTATCATTGACCGCAATTGATAATTGTCTCACATCTGATACAACTGAACTTCATTAATCACGAACTCTCCCTAGAACTTCAGGCTTTGCATCTAGAAGTCTTAAGTGAGAAACGGATTATTATTATTGTGTGGGCTTTGTGGAGACTGTAGAATTTTCATAATTTACACCACGCATTAATATTAGACTACCACTGAAAACTAGGAACCGTATCGTTAAATCTCAAAAATCAGTTAGTTATTGCCATTAATAATAATAACCATTACTATTATTTTAATGACTGACTGACTGGGTAAGTATAACATATTCCATAGCTTTTTTATTCACATATTCTCTGTGAGATCTAATGATATTATCGAATAGTTGAAACCAGGATTCGAATCTGAAAACAAATAATTCAACCACTAACCGCTTACTTCATACGAATAAGTTTAGATAAGTCTAACTCACATAAGTTTAACTCAGTCACATTGTGGTGTGGGCTACTTATATCCACACAAGTATTATATGGTGATGGGCAGGCATAGAATGTATTTCAGTAGAAGATCAATAAGGAAAGAACGGGAAAGAAATGCAATTAGTGTGAAAATGCATGGATAGTAATAATCGGAGACGATGAACTGATATTTACAGAAGGGATGGTCAAGATTGATTCAATTGATTGATAATTTGCAAATTAACTATTCACTGTATGGTTATCAGATTTTAGTAAGATAGTTTGTAATTTGTGCTTAAATACATTCGATTGTCCTCACACATCTTGTTATTCACTACAATATCCTAAATAACCAGGTTTTTGTCACTATGATTTCCAATTAAATCATTTTAAAAACTAAATACATAAGCAGGTATTTTGCTTTTAGGTTTGAAATTATATGAATATTCACCTCTTTCTAACATACTTGTTAAATTTAAACCGATTTCTTTGCTGCTTGTTAACATTAGGATAATTTAAATACAGTTGAATTGTTTTCATTTTAAGCACAGTTGGAGATTGACACATTTCTCACTATCTGACTTACAAACTGTGGTTTTATCGAAATGATCACCTACATGAGGATATATATTTATGATCCATAAACGACACCTGTCAGTGAAATAAATGTGTCAACTCTATGAACAGTTTTCCACGCAACATATAACTAAACTAACTACTTATTTAATGATATTCAATTGAAGATAGTTAATTAAATATGAATAACTAGTTTTTGTGTGCTTGTTTTTATGAAGAATAGAGGAAAAAAAAGTATGAATTTAGCGTTGTCTCGAAATCTGTTTCCATATGAGATCTTTAAGGATGTTTGAAATTTGTAATTTATAAACTGTCATGGTTTTAAAGAGATTGTTGAATCGTATAGTCTATATCACAGAATAAACTTATTTAAACAATTATTGAATATCAAGAAGTATTGAACTTCAGTTTTGTCCCTGTATAGAACTTTTTTGCAGTGGGCATCCACGGTCCCATCAGGAATCGAGTTAAGAGCACTTCATGATGTAAAGTATGAAATTCAACGATCTCTATAATTTGGCGGTCTGCTTTTGAACATCTGGGCTACCTGTTCCTCCCATCCAGATATTTCAACAAGTTATCTAATTTTGTTTGTTTTAATACATCATTGTGGCTACTAATCGCATAACCTATTCAGGTGCGTTTCTGAAAAGTGTACAACCTTTCGTTGTACAAGTTACAAAAGGCCCAATCAGAGATATCATGGTTGCTGGCAATATGCAGCGTAGAGAATGAACATTATTTAGATGCCGATTTAATGGACTGCTAATTTCTAACTGGCGACCACTCAATATTTATCTTCAGGATCGACCAAGAAGTAATAAATGGAATCTTGTTGAAATACTTTGTGCTGAGAATTTTCTATTGTACCAAAAATATAATATTGAATAAAGCTAATAATAACTATCATTTATTCACAAGCATCTAACTGTGGGAGATAATTCTGGAGTTCTAGTGAGTAACCTTGATGAGTGAAGTTCAGCCATATCTGGTGTGAAAGATGGATTCAAAATATCACGAACCAGTTGAATTTATAAATTTAAGCCATCGGCCGCCAGTGCTTCCAGGTTTTCAATGGTGATCTAACGATGATCGGTTCATGATCTCAATTAAAAACTTCGGGTCGTGACCAATGGAGTCCAAATTGTATCGGGTATGAGGCAATTACCCACCGAAGACAATGGATTCCGGGTCGGTAGTCTAGAAGTTAGGCGTTCGCGCGCTAAACCGAAGGTCCTGGGTTCGAGTCCTGTGTGCGAGTTCGTAGATGGGAACTGCTCAGTCCCACTCAAGAAAGAAACGGCCATCTAGGGCCTCTAGTCAGTCAGTCAGTCACAACGTAGAACTTCGTACGTACGTACATCAGTTCGAGTTGCCATACCACATTAGCACAGAGATGCAGTTGTCGATTCAAATCCCATAGTGGTAGAAGTAGTAGGAGTATAATCAGAAATCCAAAAGATTAGGGGTTTCAAGAAATTATTGAAGGAGTATAGTACAGTGAAATAAATTTGGAAAGAGAAAAAGATAAAGACATGAGGAATTTAGAAGATTAGAACTTGGGAGAACACAAAGAGTGGATGCACCTTCGCCATTGCAAACGATTTTGAGCCATGTCATTCAAGGTCTCTAACCATCGGTTGCTGTCATCTCGCGAATCCCAACCAGGTAGTCTACACCTACCAACATGGCCCAGTCCACTTGTCAGTGACTTCATTGATTTGTGCCACGTTTTGGTCTGGCCACCCCTAGCTTTCTTCCAACCTACTCCTACACCATGAAACATTGCACGTCGGGGCAGTCGGTGGTCGGGCATACGTAACACATGTCCCAGCCATCTCAACTGATGAAGTTTCACTACTTCATCAATCGATTTGCCATCCCTACCTAGTACTCGTTTCCTAACAACTGCATTACTTACCCGGTGGTCCCAGGATATACGAGCAATGCTTCGAAGACACCTATGATCGAACACTAGTAGCCTACGAATATCCTCTACTCTTATTGGCCATGTTTCACTGCCATAGAGTAGGACGGAGCGAACTGCTGCACAGTAAACCCGTCCTTTGGTTGCTAGACGGATATCTCGCCTACGCCATAAATGACGCAAGTTGGCGAAAGCTAGACGAGCCTTCTGTATCCGTGCTGAGATTTCGTCACATACCAGGCCACAAGGGCTGATGAGACTTCCAAGATAAGTGAAGTGGTCTACACGCTCAACTACTTCACTCCCTATCATTAGTTCAGGTGTCGATGCAACCCAATCCTGAAGTAACATTTTGCACTTCGAGGGAGAGAATCGCATTCCGAACATGCCTGCATAGTTGCTTATAGTGGTCAGAAGACTCTGCATGTTGTCAGCGTCTTCACCGAGTAAAACTATGTCGTCGGCGTATTCTAAGTCGACAAGTGAGTCTCCTGGTAAAAGTTCAACTCCTGGAGGTTTAGCTGATGAAAGTGCTATCTCTAAAAGTAAGTCAATGACAAAGTTAAACAAGAATGGGGAGAGTGGACAGCCCTGACGAACGCCACTTGTGGTAATCAGTTCTGATGACAGTTCGCCATAGGCTCTAACTCGACCAGTTGTGCTCGAGTAGAGAGCCTTTATGAGGTTAATGTACTTCTTTGGTACTCCTTTCAGTGACAAACATTGCCATAGAACCTCACGATCAACAGAGTCAAATGCCGCCTTAAGGTCGAGAAATACTACGATTGTGGGACGTCTGAATGTGTGTCTATTGTCTAGGACCTGACGTAGGGTGAATATCTGGTCTATGCAACCACGTCCAGGTCGAAAACCAGCTTGGTTTTCTCTAGTCTGCTCTTCACGAGCTTTGGTTAGGCGACCTAGTATTATTGAAGCTAATATTTTAGACACTATATTAGTCAAACTGATCCCTCTGTGATTGTCACAAGAGGACTTTTGTCCTTTCTTATAAACTGGCACAATCAGTGATTGGGACCAGTCAGATGGAATTACGTCCAGTTCCCAGATTCTACCTAAGACCTCAGTCAATCTCACTGCTAGTACTGGACCACCATCCTTAAAAATCTCAGGGGTCAACCTGTCAGGGCCTGCTGCTCTCCCTCGCTTCAGATTTCCTATAGCTTTTTCAACCTCACAGAGGGTTGGAGGACTTACATCAATTTGCCATTCAGGACGACTGGGGATCGTGGGTAATTGAAGTGTGGCTGAAGGCCAGTTGAACTGATCCCTAAAGTGTTCTGCCCATCGATCCAACCTCCTGGATTGAGAATGAATTATATGCCCATCTTTATCTGAGATGGTTTCACTGATATTCGGGTTCCTAATACCGGTTTCTTTAACGAGTCTGAATAGCTGCCTACTGTTACCTATTGCCGCTGCCTTTTCCATCTCTCTTGCTTTCGCTACCCACCACTGTTCACGATCATTACGTAGACTTCTTATAAGCCTGCGCTTAAGTTGACTCCGCTCTTCGTTATGCTCAGAGCCAGGTGGGATGAGTTTACGAGCATCTATCAGTGCGGTAGATGCTGCCGAGATCCATTGTTTCTCCCTAACGTTATGGTTTACCTTATTAGCGGATATCACTGCTGATTCCACAGCTTTTCGGATGTCATTCCACGCTGCCTCGGGGTGGACACAACTTACATGGCTGCCTAACTGTTTTTCTAGTTGTTCCTGAAATATATTCTTAGCTTGCCTACCATTAAGTAGAACCCTTAGAGGCTTCCCTGCAGTGTCTTTCCTACGTCCAGTAAGACGCAGACAAATACGTGCTCGCACTAGAGCATGATCTGAATCTAAGCATGTGCCCCAGAATGAGCGACAGTCTTCTATCGAGCCCCTCCATCGGTGGCTGATAGCGATGTGATCTAATTGGGTCCAACGTTGGGACGAATTCGGGGGTCGCCAGGTCAAAAGATGTTTTTCCTTATGCTTAAAGTTAGTATTTGCAAGAAATAGGCGGTTATCTGAGCATAGCTGCAACAGACGGTCGCCATTATCTGTTCTTTTCGCCATGACACCATAAGATCCACCCAGGTGTCTTTCCCTTTCACTTAGTTTACCTACTTGAGCATTAAAGTCACCTGCTACTATTACTACATCAGAACGCCTAGCTTCTCGGAGAAGGTCAGAAAGTTTCCTGTAGAACTCATCTTTTATATCGTCTGAGCTGCAGTCAGTGGGAGAGTAGGCAGAGACGACGAAGAGGCAACGACGAATTTCCCTATCTTTCCGAGTCCTTACTGATCCGTTTAGTCGAACAGCGCATAGACGACTGTCTACTGGGATCCAGTCTAAAAGAGCTAGTTCTGCCCTAGGACTTAATGCTATACCTACTCCAGCGAGGCCACGGGAAGCAGCGTCAGGGCTTCCAGATACACGGAGCGTGTATCGAGATGAAACTTTATTTTGATTAGGTGCGGTCAAATGAATGACACTACTCGGATCTTGTATGCGCGTTTCGGAGACGCAGCACACATCGATGGTGTAAGATTCTAGAGTTCTAGCTAAGGAAGCCTGTTGTCCTATTTGGCACAATGTTCGGACATTAAAAGTTCCTATATGTAGTTTAGAGCGTGGTTTCAAGAGACCAGGAATAACGTTCTGTGTACTCGAATCGTTTGCCCTAGCGGTGCGACGCGATAAAAGGACGTGGGAAGGGTTAGTCGAGGAGATAACAGAGTTATTAGGTGTAGGAAGGATTTGAAAGCGACCAACTTGGTCTTGTGTGCAGTTAAGGGTATGAGGGCTAGTATCACTTCCCGGCTGCCCACACCGTGGAAGGGTATTTCTTGAGGGACCTGAAAAAGAAGTTGGATTAGTGTTGGTCTTAACGACCTGGGAGCGTGACCGCAGTGCCCAAGGGACATCTGCTTGAGGCCGGTCACGCACGGCCTTTTTGTGGGGGATTTTTGACGTGTTAGCTCCGTTCTTCAAAAGTCCTTACCGCCGGAGACGGAAATCCGTGGGATAAGGCGAGGTGTGCATTTTTAGGGTCGACCTTTTCTAACCCCACCCCTCCTTGTGGGAAGGCAGCATCGCTGTCATGCTGGTTGTCTGAAGGAAACACCTTACTGCTTTCACACCTCTGTACAGTCAGCAGTACGACTTCGCCTTCGGACCTTGGGATTGCTGCTTTTAGTCTCACCGCTCTTCAACCGACCTGTCTGGCATGGTAGGACCTTGAGGAACGATTGTTCCAGCCAGCATAGCTCGATTGGATCATCACGATAGGCAAGCCCGACCACCACGTCAAGGTAGCAGCAACGGTCGGGTCTAGGGCCTCTAGGTTTTCAATAGCTATCTAACATTCATTGATTCTTGATTTCAATTATTTTTATTATATTCTCTTTATTCTCCTAACTTGGGCTAATTGATTAACCCTATTCTTATTCCTTCGTTTGCTAAACTATTGATGTCAGTCTAATTATTAATTCTTATTCTGATTATTATAGTGACGTAGATACGAATAATGTTCAGTCTTTAAGAGTTATTCGCTTTGTAAATACTCCCATGGGGAATATATACTCACATACATGAACAGTTATTCAGGCACATAAACATTGTATGCATATGTTCTAAGAGAATAAAACAAAACAAATGAAGAAGTTAACATAAGGAAATCAACTTGTCTTTGAATTCATTATTGTCCTTATATATTCAATGATGCATCAAAGATAATTGAGTTAGCGTAAAAGTTAACTTGGTAAAGAATCTATATATATATATATATTAGATCTCTAGTCACAATTAATTATATCTACTCTTTTCATTGTCTTAGAGGTTGAGTTTATAAATATGCGGATGAATTGTTGTGTTTGTGATGGCCACACCTTATTTCTACTAGTTTATAAATTTGGTGGCATCATGATATGACCTTTTGACCTTTTTTGTTTGAACAAATTATTTCATGTGATAAAATAATAACGTAAGGAGTAGATCTTTAATTACCAGGTCGTGGGTTCGAACTTAAGTTTATTTATTGAGGTTTGTTTAATCAGATATCATCTAAACGTTGGATGAACTTTATTTTGATCCTTTTACGTTGGGATGGATTCAATTACTTTTATATTACAATGACTTGTTAAGTTTTGTTTCTATAAGACATCAAAGGATTAAACTATATTCCACTACATAGTATATAGTTTATGAAAGATGAAAAACACCACAAGGTTACAAAAACTCACACTTTTCTCTTGGGGATCCGACGAATTATTTATGGTGTACGTGTATTTTGTCTTAGTCTTAACATTAATGGTTTAGTCATGCTTTTACAAACTACTTAACAGCGGTTAAATTAATTTCATCAATTAAAGAAAAGTTAGTCACTTCAAAACACTCAATTGGCTTTACAATGTTCATTCACTTTTCAGAAGATCGTGTTTCTGTGAAATGATATACGAATCCATTTCTTAATCCTTTTACTAGTTAAGACGATATGACGCTATTTTCACTATAAAAATGAATTTGTAGAATTGATGGGATAAAGGTATATTGCTATTTTTATGCAACTTATATAAACTAAATCCATCATAGTGTAGTTCTAGAAAGAGGTAAGATTATTTTATTATTTATTTAAACACATGAATATTGGTAAAAAAGGGCACCAGATATATATGCACCACACAAATCTCATTTGATTTGTGTGAGGGCTGTGATACTTACCGGGTGCCCAAACTCAAGCAGGTGGCTTACTTAGGGGACCACACTCGGAGCCTTTGACCTAAAAATCTGATCCACAAGGCAATGGAGCATCGAGAGGAAATGCAGTCACATGGTAGTCGGTGACCAACGATTAATTCATACGCCATTTGTTCCCTGAGGATACTGGAGCTCATGTGCACTATTTGTTTCGAATCGGGGTTTTCCAACTCTCCTAGGTGGACTTTCTGTGTCCACCAACCCGGTTAGAGCGTCGGACATTCGCTTTTCGTCCTCTCAATTTGGTAAACAACATTAATGTCACGAGAAGGCAGTGAGTAGGACTTCCTTTGAAGAGGCTTTATACGCGTGGCTATGTGAGAGCATTTCTAGAGGGAGAGCGTACTCTCCCCACTCTCAGCTGTACCAGTGCAGTTGGGGGCAGGAAGTGGTAAGAATTCTCATCTGTTCATAGTTAAGACACCAAAGGCAATTACTGTCTGGGTGTTCAACGTTTTAAAATTATAATGGTAGTTATATGAAAATAAATATCAAACTAATACAAAAAATCATAAAACATTGGGTATCTACTTTATTTTGTTTTGCTGCTTTTCAATAGTGATCACTATCTCTTTTGCTATGACCTATCTATCACTCATACCATTAGGATAGTAACTTCATCCAATCTATTTAAATATTTCTAGCAAATTCGTCTTCTGGAATTGAGCAGGAAGAAAACCCTTTTTTGGCATCATAGGATTGGTTACCTGAAGCATATATACCTGAGAGTGTGATCGTAAAATCTTTCGATAAGTGTGTGACATAATTTATAGCTCTAACCTAAATATATACGTTTACCTTTGTATACGTTTTTATTCTGTCTCTTCATATTATATTCTCAGTTTCAATGGATTACATTATCACATTGTTCATATTTTGACTGTGCTATGCGAGTACATCCAGCTGATAAGTCTCAAGCACGCATCCTTTATTCCGCTGCAAGTGATACTCCATCTATTCTGTATAGACAATGTTTATCTCTTTTTATTATGATTGCTACAACATGACTATCACTCATTTACCAATCATCTTGTTCATTTTATTGTATCGATATAATATGATACGGTAAAAAAATTTGAGCTAATACATATTTGTGCAAGGTTGAATTTTGTTAATGTTTGAATGACTAAACTGTTTCAGAATATAAACGAATTCAATGTATGAATTTATTTCCATAAGCTTCTGTAGTGCATGAGAAAACTAGTTGGGGACAATCGAATGTATTTAAGCACAAATTACAGACTATCTCACTAAATTCTGATAACCATACAGTCAACAGTTAATTTGCAAAATTACAACTAATTGTCTCAATCTTCACTGTTCCTTCTGTAAATATCAGTTCATCTTCTCTAATTCAATTGTTCATGCATTTTTCTACCGATTGCGCTTCATTTCAGTTCTTTCCTTATTGATCTTCTACTGAAATACATTCTACTACTTATATGGATATAAGTAGACCACACCACACTACTACTATGTACTGAAATAATCTGGTGGATATTTCTTTTCAGCTATTAGAAAGAAGATTTATTCTGATCGATTATAGTTTTTTTGGTTACTCTTTTTCATTTACTTCATTGTTATCATCAATAGTTGCTAAGTCATCTAGTTATTTAATCAATTGTTTTGTATAACAAACTTGTGCACTTATCACTCAGTCATTCTCATTGTCTATATTAGTTATTTATGTCACTATATATTCTGTCATTTTTAAAAAAATAAACTGCCATAAGTGTTTAATAACAAAGCAGGCTTATGAATATTATTGTTTTGTATTGTATGATTTGATGAATAAATACTTTTCTGTTGGCACTAGTAATAGAAATCAATATTAGAAGTAGTAGTAGTAGATTGCAAAACAAAAGTAAATGAGACATGGTATTGACAATGATCTTTTATTTTTGTTTTATTACAATTTGAAACAAGTATAATGTGAAATTTGACTACTCTATTTGGTTTACTTGATAGTTAAGGACTGGAAGAACAAGATTTAGGTATTTTTGCTAATTCATAGAGGTTTAGAAGGTATATATGCAGTCTTGAAGGAAATGGTGTTCTCTGATGGATTTGAACTCACGTCATTCACTATCATAGTTTAAGACATTACAACTGAGCTTTTTGGTTAATGATTCATTTAGTATAGGATTGAGATATTTACACGGATTGATTACAATATCGTAACCGGTGTCATGTTGAGCTGTTAGAGCTATGAGAGTGGCTATCAATTACTGGAGCCTGAAAAGGAATTTGGGTTAGGTGTGTTCTTGACTAAGTAATAGCGTGACCATGGAGTCCAAAAGATAGCTATTTACACCTGGAATTCTTGTGAAGAGTTCTCGATATGTTAGATTTGCGTCATAAAGGCCATTTTTAAAACCGATTTCTAATTTTACTCCCATTATCCGAAGGCAGCATCTGATCACACATAGTATGCTTGTCAAGAACATTTATGTATAAAAATAAAAGGTCAACTAGACTGGAAATGGGGGGTAAGAGGAGACAAGGATAACAATAATGATAAAAATAATGTGAAAACAATTTGAAACCTAATCACTCTGGATAATAGGCTAATATTACCAGGGTAGGTTTAAGGTGAGAACAAATTGTTTTTGAATACACAAAGGGGATTTGAATGTTCTTAACATTATTATTATTATTATTTAAACACATACATATTGGTACAAAGTGGCACCAGATACATATGCGCCACACAAAACAATGAGAATGGTAAAAGAAAGGGGGAAGATGCGTATATAAAAGGAAAAAAAGGGTGAAAAAAGAGAAGTGTAATAATGGGGGGGGACTGAAATGTACAACCGGGAGGCTCTTCCAGTTAAGAAAGTTAGAACAACTCTTTATGAAAAAAGTAAAAGAAGGTTGCAGCAGGATCGCCACTGGTTTCTATTCTGAGCCATATCTGATAACGTCTCTAGCCACTGTGTTGCACCATCTCTCGGACCCCAGCCGGGAAGTCGTGAAGGACCAACAGAAGCCAGCCCTTTGCAGCTTTCTTTCATACTACCACACCATGCTACACACTGACCACCTCTCCGCTTTTTCCAACCAGTTCCAGAGTCGGCAAATAATGCACGACGTGGAATTATCTGGAACTCACGGTCACCCCGAGTAGACCGATGGGCTTCGATCAGTTGTAAGCAGCCAGAAGAAACCCAGTGCTTATAAGCGGGACGTTTCGCGAAGCCGCAAGCGGCTTTACTCGCCATTTTCATGGCGTCATGCAGTTGCAACCAATGCTCATCTATACTTCTCGGTGGGATGGTAGCTAGCATAGAAGCTAGCTCGGTTCGATACTTACTTGCAGCAGAAGTTGCAAGTATATGTGTGATCAGATTGTTCGAAATGTATTGCGCTAATATATCATCACATAGTTCTGATAATCTTCATCTTCTTATTACATTATCATTCTTATATCATTGCAGTAAGTTATACTGTAGTCAATAGATCAAGCCCTCTAAGTCATTAATCTTAATATGTCATTGGTAAAATATTTAAGCTAAAAAACATGCAGTTTCTTTGTTTTATACTATTAAAAATATTAATTTATTCCAATCATGAAAAATTCAAATAATTTTTGTTTTTTATTTTTTTAACCATGAATGTCATAGTAACATACATTGTACTACAACAATAACTATGACAAAATTAAGAAGGGTGTAACTCATAAATTAATGCAAAGAATGATCAATTGTTAATGCGGTTTTGCTGGTAGGTATGTAGATAGGTAGGTAGGTAGAAAGGTAGGAAGGCAAGCAAGACAGGTCAGTAACTTATTTTCTATATACATATATTGTAAGACAACTGTTGTGATTGTTTTTTTGAAGAAATGAGTTACTTTCAATGAATAATAGTCTACATGTCATTTTTACCAAAAAAAATAATAATTTAAATATAAGGTGAAGTACAATGAAGACAACAACAACAACAACAAGAGGAAAGGGCATAATTAAAAGAAACTGTATACCAAAAAAAGATATGTGAAGAAATACATTCTCATAGTTTACTAACCTTCTACCCTACACTCTTACTCTGCATAAAGAATTTGGCGTACACATTGTTAATAGTGTATTAGTCACAATTTTTAGATATTTTAATTCGAAAAAACCAGTAACTCTTTTGGAAAATGACAGACAAGAAAAAAATCAAATATACTACTTACAAATGAATCATAGTATGTAGATTGTGTTTTTATTCATGTCAATTTTTATATATAGTCTATAGAGTAAATGTGACTGTACATTGTTACTTTTTTTTAAATGTTCTACTTGTCAAAACAATTTCAGCTGTTTAGGTGTTGAAAGACTAAAATCATTTTGTATTGAGGTTGTTGAAAATTCTTTTTGCATATTCTATTTTTATTTCGTTTATTTATATTTCAATGATAGTTGCGGTTTTTGTTAAAGTTTATCTTGTCTTAATCTTTTCTCTCTCTCTAATATTTGGTATACTCAAATAGTAACACAAAAGTGACCTGTACAAACTCGTAGAAAACTCTGAAATTTCATTGTCAGTATGACGCAATTTTTAAGACTAATAAATCAATTAAGGTTATAGTTTTATGGTTGAAATCATGAGTCAATTGAAGTTAGACCACTATGGAAAACCTGGAAGCAGTGGACGGCCGTTTTGTCCTAATGTGGGACTCCTCAGCAGTGCGCATCCACGATCCCTCCTCTCGAGGTTCGAACGCAGGACCTATCAGTCTCATGCGCCAGCGCTCAACCTCTAGAACCACTGAGCCACTGAGTTATAATTGATTAAGAGTTATATGTTAACATGATGTTCTTAATCTGGATAGGAAATGACACCGATTTTATTGGGAAATCGTTGTACAAGATCACGAATTGTTTAGAGTTAAACATGAAAACAAGTGAATGTCGGTTTGTTAGCCTAAAATTTAAGTGATAGTCGTGTAACGCAAAGGTCCTAGGTTTTACCCCCTATATATAATAGTAAATGCGTGCTGTTAAGGACTCTCATACTGGCACTAAATAGCTATTCAATGGTTTCTGGTTTTTAATATGTGTTCAGCTAAGATTAGTCAGGTATGTAAACTGTTGAAATTTAATGTATGACAGTTATCAACATGAAGCTGTGATCTATTTTTCAGAACTGTTATTTTTCATTAACCGCGAGCAAACCATAATTTTTCTAGAGCTTCATCGTCATGGGCTATAAATCTCACATTTCATGGATTCTTAATCAAATCCTACTGTTCTAACGAATCTTTTAACTTGATGTTTACAGTGAAAATATAACTGATAAAATGTTACAACCAAAAAAGCTTTATGTTTCAACAATGATTTCCATCCAGTTAATGATCATTCTTTGATTTTATGTTATCATTAAAAGGTTAACTAGTCTTGTATTTGTTTGTTGACAATTAACTGAGTGACATTTTGTGTGCACAATAGATGGTTTCATGTAAATTGATGTGCAGCGTATAAATAGTTTGAATTTTTAAGAATCCCAACCATTCTGTATACAGGTTTAAGTCTTGTTCTATCTAAACAGAATCAATTAAATTGGTATTATTATCAGAAGGGGTTTTTTTGTGGAGATTTAGTATTTTCATAGGTGAAAGCGTGAGTCACTTGAAGCTAGACCACCATCAAAAACCTGGAAACACTGGACAGCCGTTTCGTCCTATTGCGGGACTCCTCATCAGTGAGCATCCACGGTCCCGCCGAACGAGCGAGATTCGAACCCAGGACCTACCAGTCTCTGGCGCCAGAGCACTTAATCGATAGACCACTGAGTCGGCATCCGATAGTGTTTATGTCTAAATTGGTATTCTCAAGACTATGAATAAACAAGGAATTTTTAAAGGACATAAGGTCATAGAATGTTTTTTTTCCTTTCATATTTCCCATTATATACTTTTAATGAGTTCATTCTTTCCAAATAGTTGTTATTCAATCATTTCCATATGTTATACAAAATAATAAAGGTAACCGTAGGTATTAATTTGGTGAATAAAATAGTATATGGGGCAAAGATCTGAAAATAATAAGAACATGAGATGGTTGAATACTTCATGTAATTAATTATTCAATTAATTATCGACTACAATTTGTTAATTGGCTTTAAAAGTCAAGGTTGTAGTAGGAAGGTCAATGAAATTTATTAACTAGTAAAAGAAAAGAATAAATGTGATGAGTAAATGAATATTAATTAACACAGTGAACAGGTTTTTTCTGTCACATTATTAAAGTACATTATGAATAGAATGAACTTATGAGAATAAACAAGTTTTTGTTACCATTATATAGTCCTTACTTATCTAATAATGAATTACTTGATCTGACTCCCTGGTGCGCATTCAAATAAAAAACTACACAAGCATACATATCGAGTATTCCGAATGGTAAAATGAGCAGCGTGTACAAAACCTAGGATTGATCAGATAAAACAGAATGGGTGATCGGTCCGATCTCTGAGACCTCTTAAGTTGGCTAGCACGGTTGCCTCTACTATCCAACTGCACCACGAGGATTCCTTAGGCCAGATTTCGCTGCATTGTATGGAAAAGGAATTATTCACTGAATTGAATTGTATTATCGATCATCTTCGTTCTATAGACAATCATTTTTACAAATCAATTGCACAAATGATCAACATTTGACATTCTTATCTAAGACAAATCTCTGGTAATATCAGCTGTAAACATAAAGTTATTATTAAAAACAATACTTTTTGAAGTGTAAATTATAAGAAAATAATTTCCCATGGTGGTCTAGCTTCAATTGACTCATGATTTCAACTATATAGAAATATAATCTGCTTATTTTTAATCGTGAAGAAAATTATCATATTAGATAATATGTGTTGTATGGATTTATTGTACGTCAGTCAGTCAGCTACAACGTAGGACCAGGAACATATATTCGTCGGTTCAAGTTGCCACACCTCATTAGCACAAGATAAACTCCGAATTCATAGAAGTAGTTACTTCAATGGTAGTAATATATAAAAGATTGTGTATAAGGATATAGTGAAAGAAGAAAGAATTAGTTAGTAGAAAGAAAGGTGTAAAGCAGTTTTAATCTCACAGTTTAAGGGAAGACAAAATGTGTATACATAAAATCATAAAAGACATAGCAGAGAGAAAAGTTATTTTCTTTGTAAGCAATATCCATCTGCTTAAATCCTTTGTTTCAACATATCTGACAATGGCATTGAATGAAGTACTAAGAAATGACTTAGGTGGACAATTCAAGCTATTAATCATTCATGTGTTAAACAATAATATAATGTGTTTATCCCCTTTTTTATTTATCAGTTTGGAAATGACTCGGATTTGTTTTTTCTTTTTCTTTGCATAACTTACATTTACATGTATCTCTTTAAAAGAATAAATGAATGCTTTAAACCCCTGAAATAAATTCATTTTTGTATTGGCTACTTGAGTTTTCTCATTGATGTTTAGGATTGTCATTGATCAGTCTCTTATTGGCATATGTACATCCTATGCGGATTACCTCGAGATTACAGGTACATCCAACTGACGAGTCCCAAATAGGACGAAATGCACGTCCTGGATTACACTACCAGCCACTATCCATCTCTCTAAAATAAATGTTATATATGATATTTCATTTTGGATGTGATAAATTTGTGTAAAAAAAGTAACTTTTAACACCATACTTAATAAAAATGATCATTTTAGTTGAAATAGATATTTTCTTATAAATATTAAATGTCAATGAATAAATGATGAAAACGTAAAAAATATTGTTGGGGATGCTAGATTTCCAGAACTAACTTGGTAAACGTCTCATTTTCGTAATTTTATTTTGAAAATGTGCATCAACTTTTACCCTCACTTTGTATTTCCCACCTGGAAGAACCTAAAATGTCACTGGTTAGTTTCCTCTTTCTATGACGTTTCCCAAGGACAATTTTATACTATATATATACGCATGAGTTGTGTGCTTGTTTGTTTGTGCTTCTGACTGTTTGTGGAATTTATTTTTCCCTCTGCTGAATCTGATCTTCTCTCTCCAGTTAACATGGTTGGGGCACAATGAATAATTTAGCTTGTCTTGTAGTTGTGTTGTTGATCCTTCCTTCCGTTCGCCGATTTTAGGTAATCTCGTAATCTCTTCAAACGTAGCAAGTATATAGATTTAAAATAAAATTCATATTCTTATATTGACTAAAATATTTGAATCATGTTACAGGATTTGTCTAGAGTGGTTATATACACAGAAACTAGATATCCATAACTTTAATGCATGTTACTTAAATGTAGATAATTATGCATCGTTTACTGTGAAAGTTGAATTAAACTTGATCATAATTATATCATTTGGTTTTTCTCATTTAAGATGGACTGTTCAGAACTCCAAATAATAATCAGTAGAGAGTTGAAAGACATTGTGAATTAATCGTTTATTATTCTGGACATATGATGCAATATATTGGTAAAGACTAGACATTTTACGCTTACCATAACCGTTATTCACCAAAAATATTTATGTGAATTAGGCTATCTGAGGAATGTAGTTTGATGTGCAGAGATATGAGTGCAATTTGTATTTAAAACTATAACCATAAAATTATTAGTTTAATGGTAAGTACTGAAGTCAAATGAAATCATAATAAAAATTGACCTCAATTTTAATCTCTTATTGTCGTAAATTATCTAGACAACACAGTAGTGTATATTATTAGGATTTGCCAGAAGGGGGTTTTGTGGATATTATAGTAATTTAATGGTTGAATTCATGAGTTAATTGTATCCAGACCACCATAGAAAACCTGGAAGCACTGGACGGCCGTTTCATCCTATTGTGGGACTCCTCAGCTGTGTGCATCCACGATTCCGCTGATAGGTCTTGGGTTCGAATCTCGCGAGACAGTAATGTTAAACTAATTTCATTTATTAAATTTTTAAAATCACGTTAATCATCTCAACTATTTATCAATTTTTATGCTTATTTTCTGTCTCTATCTCTAGTTTGAAAAGAGAAGAATTCAGGGCAAAACGTTGAACAGATTACTTCAAATGGAACAAACCAAATGAATATGGATTATTTACAAAATTCATTCCTAAAATCATATTTTCATTTTCTTCAATATATACTACTAATCATTATAATAGTATCTAATATTAGATTATCTTCTACAATGGATACTACCATATGTCCACAACAATGTATATGTAGTTCAAAACGTATGAATTGTGAATTACCCGGTTTAAAATATTTACCAATACCACCAATGTTACAATTAGAATATTTATTAATACAAAATCAAACATTTATTAATACCCATTTAGGATCAAATGAATTATCCATTTATCGTAGTATTGAATTTGGTGGTAAAATTCAATTAAAAAGTTTACATATACGTTATTGTAATATAGAAAGTTTAGGACGTAATACATTTCAAACAATAGGATCACAATTACGTTTATTAGATTTAACAGGGAATCCATTAATTGAAATAGCTGATTATGCATTTAATGGTTTAGATCAATTAACATTAATAATGGATGAAATTAAATTGCCTAGTTTCCATGAAAATACATTTAATGGTTTAACAAGAATGAAAAGTTTAATAATGCGTAATTCAAATTTACGTGAATTACCATATAAATCATTGGAACAATTGACATCGGTTAGTCGTCTTGGACAATTAATATTGAAAGGTAATCAATTAAGACGTCTTGATATGAAATATGATGTCATATTTAAAGAATTACAAAATTTTGAAATTAATGATAATCCATGGCATTGTGATTGTCAATTGAATTGGTTAATTAAACGATATCGTTCTATACATAAACATAATTGGAATGAAACAATAGAGAATAGTTGGGATAGAGAAGATAATCAACCAAAATGTTTAACTCCACATTCATTAGCAGGTCATAAATTTAGTGATTTAATTACAGATTTATCAGAAGCTTATAATTCAGTGACAAGTACATGGCAAAAATCAAATCCACCATTTATTCTTTATTGTCCACCTCCACAACTTGAACGTCTTGATGTGGATCTAACGAATCTTCATCAAATGAAAAGTAAATATTCCAAAGATTCTGTAATAGAGAATTCAAATGAAAAATCTATCATTTCAAATGATCAACATTCTTCAGTTCGATTAACATGTTCAATGAAAGGATCCATAGACTTATCTATCATGTGGTATTATCACAATAATAATAATAATACTATGACTTCAGTCAATGTATCAAATAATCATATAATACATAAATATCCAAAGGATAGACAAATTTCATATATAAATAATGAAAAGGATGTATGGTCTATTAAAACTAATGAAATTATTAAAGTTGAAAGTGAACTTGAAGTAATACAACAACATCAAATAGATATGTATTCATGTATTGGAATTGATGTTATTGGTAATGTAACAGCAACTGTACGATTACAATGGCCATTAATTCAATTAACTAAATTATCAGAAATCGATAATCAATTATCAATATTAAAAGTTTCATCTAATGATAGTAAATCAAATTATTTAAATAATTGGTCAACTACATCATTGTCATATTCAAATTCAGTTTTACATATGAAACAATTTAGTTTAGGTGAATTAATTGCAGCAACCGCTGGAACATTTTTATCAACTGTTTTATTATTTTTTATTATTTATCAAACACTTCATCGTAGATTATCACCATGTGATAAACGTAAATTATATAGACCACATAAAACAGATAATGGTATATTAGAAGTACCTGGTATATCACCTGGTGGTATATCATCATCAAATACATTATGTAGTGTATCAAGACCAACTATAATTACGACTACGACTACTCCTAATAATAATAATAATAGTAATAGTAGTAATAGTTCTGTAGAAACAAATTTATTACAAAATTCAATAACAAATTGTCCTACAAGTCAAATCAATTCTGAATCTATTTCATTAGCAACTAATCTTATAAATGCACAACAATTTTTAAATGGATTATCTGGATTTAGTCAAGCTACACTTCCTGTAAATATACAACAACAAACTATTCAAACAGAATTAGGTAGATGTATTCGTCCGGCACCGAGTAGTACAATAGGTGATGGAAGTTTAAATTCAATGTCATATGAACCGATATCTTATTCAGATACTAATAATGTAACATATGATGTGCCATGGATAGTCAATACTAATAATAATGATAATAATATAAATAATCATAAAATGGTCAATGTTAACCAAAGAATATCAAATGAACAATGTGTACCACTTTTATATAATGGACTACCTGCAAATATACCTAATCATATTGAATCGAATCCGAATAATCTTATTCATACTGGTTTATTTATTCCACCGCCACCATCCATTCCACAGCCTTCATTACCAAATTCTTGTACAAATTCAACATTATCATTAAAAGCTGTCACTGTTCAACCTAATTTTCAAGGTAATCTCCTTTTCTTACAATCTGGCTGTTATCCACAAGTAATGAATTCTGTTACAACGAATTCACAATTAAGTCAGGGATCTTCTGGTTTAACAAATTATTTAAATTATCATTCATAATTTCATAGATTATCTTTTCTTTTTTGTTTAGTTGTTTGTTTGAATTGTTGTTTACTTCTTCGGTTTTTAAAGTTTACTCTTACGATTGGCACTTCTAATGTAATAGTTTTCAAACATTTAACCTTTCAATAGTAATAATATTGACTTTGTCAACAGATCACAATATAATGGGTTACATAATATGAATGACTTAAGCAATGAACTACATAATTACAGTTTAAGACTGTTAAGAATGAACAATTTCTGTAAATTTTCTAATTTTCTTTTCTTTTTTTTTAAAAAAAGAAAAAAAGAGACCGAGATACACAATAGTTATCACCTATCACTATGGGTACGTTTCATAAAAAAACAAAAAAAAAACCAAAATTGTGCATTTTATTTCTTCACATTCTTGTATACATTAAACTCAGATTGTCTCATATTGTAATAATAAAATACTACTTATAAAAATATGAAAAATACAATTTTATTAACAAATATTAGTAGGGGGGTTTTTTGTGGGGATTTTTTAATAATTTTATATCGTTGAAATCATGAAACAGTTGAAGCTAGACCACCATAGAAAACCTGGAAACACTGAACGGCTGTTTTGTCCTATTGTGGGACTCCTCAACAGTGCGCATCTAGTGGTTAAGCGCGAGACTGATAGGTCCTGGGTTCGAACCTCGAGAGGCGGGATCGTGGAAGCGCACTGCCACTGAGGAGTCCCACAATAGGACGAAACGGCCGTCTAGTGCTTCCAGGTTTTCCATGGTAGTCTAGCTTCAATTGACTCATGATTTCAACTATATAAAATCATTAACAAATGATGGAGAATTTATCCTCCTTCTTTTTCAAATCTGTAATGTACATTGTCTTCAAATGATCTTATGCTTAAATTGAATTAAATAATGACGATATTGTATTGGATATCGATATGAAAAAGTGGCTGTGTTTTTTCATTATTATAACATTATAAATATTATTATTGATAGTTTCTTGGATTTTTGTTTTCTTCTTTCGATTGTTATCACTGAATATACAACAACAGTCATTAATGTAACTGTATACATATGATAGTTGTCAAGTGATAAATTTTGTTCAATGTTTTGTGCCAAAACAAACTGTTTCACTAATACCATTATTACCACTACTACTACTACTACTACTACTACTATTACTAAGACTACTACTACTACTACTACTACCAGTACTACTACTACTATTTGTATTTATTTTCCATTATATTCATGATAAGTTAGTATTCTTCGTTTTCTTCAGATAGAAGAATATGCACATATAGTATATATATATATGTTAGTGTTTGGGTACTTATTCTATGATTTGTTGTTTGATAATTTTCTTCAGTCACTTTGATTTTTCTTGAAACAAACTATCAAAACAATAAATATTTACTTGTATTTATGTACTTAATGAGTAAAATAAAATGAAATTGAGAAAAAAAGTCCCAAGTAATTTCAAGTTTATTCCAGGGAATGATGGTAAATCACTTGATGAGATTATGAATCTTCATTGATTGAGATAGTTGAGCCACGTATTATGCATGCCCAATCAGCGATTACTATGGTTCACAATGCTGACTAGTGTTGGATATGGTTAGAAGAAAGTTAGGGGAAGCCAAACCAAAACTTGGTATCAGTCCTTGAAGTCGATAACTTCTGGTCTGAGCCATGTTGATAGATGCAGACTATTTGGTTGAGGTCTGCGCAACTATCGTAATTAGTGGTTGGAGACTCTGGATGACATGGCTTAGAATCGATCAGAATGGCTTAGGTGTATACACTTTCTTTCATTAAACCGTGAGATTAAAATTACTTTGTACCCTTCGTTCTACGAACCAATTCTTTCTCTCTGTGTCATGTTCTTATATGAGATCGTTTTTTACTACCATTGAAGTAACTGCTTCTATGAATTCGGCGTCATCCATGTTGTGTCAGTTGGGTATGAAACTTGGACGAATGCATATATGTGTGTGGTCCTACGTTGTAAATGACTGACTGATAAGTTTATTGCCGTTGCGCAAATTAGTGACTACATGAAATTAGTAGATAAGTGATTAACGCGTCAGACGCTTGAAGTGTGTGTTATTAAGTTCGAGTTCTAATACAAATATCAACACTAGAACGTAGGTATATCTAGCTGATAAGTCATAAATAGGCCGAAATATACTTTATGGATTACGCTGCTTACTACTATCAAATTATGCTTAGAAATCCATGTTTTCTCCGTTTGTTGAGAAGTTTTATGGAGATTGGTTCTAGTTCGTAAGTGGTGCTTTTTGACCACTGACTGGTTCCAAATGAAGTACCACCGACAAATTAGTAGACATCAATTAATAAAAAAAAATCAATGCTTATATGGATTTTGTTAATAGTTTTTGACCTTCAGAACTATTGGATTGAATAACGGTGATCAAGACTGAAGGGAAGTTGTTGACTTAATTATAGTTGATGATTATGAAATAATAGGACTATACCTTGACAATTTGATCAAATAACTTGATAAGCAAACAAAATTGATTTGCAGAGTGAAGGACATTAGTTAGAACATGTTTAGTATTTATTTAAAAAACTGCCCGAAATAATAATAATTACAAGCCTCAGTAACGGTTAAGCCATGGTATCATATAGATTATTGCGTGAAATTAAAAAGTTGCAGATCTAGGTGCAGTGAATGAAATAGAACTAAGTAAAGACGTACACACTCAAAAAATTCAACCATATTTTATTAGAAATGTTCTGAATTCTTTTCAATCAAAATATACAGTTTACTTGTGTGGACCTGTTGATATACACAGTCTGTTAGCTACAATTTGTATGAGTACATATGTTCCCTCTTAATGGTTAAAGAAAATAAAATTTTGTTTAATATCAAAATTTGTGTAACGATGAAAACACGAGCTGAAATACTCATTTCAAGTGTTTAATGTAGATTTGCCAAAGTCAAAAATACAACATTGCCATATTGTGAACGATGTTAACACCAAGTATATTTTTCGGTTGTGATTTGTAGATTTTATCATGAGTTATACAATTAGTTACCTAATGAATAACTCGATCTTCAACCATTACATCATAACTTCAAATTCCATTTTATCTACTTCATCTTGGCTAGTCATTAATTTGAATCAGACCTCACCCCGACAGTATGTCAACATAGACCCCCAAATGCTCTGGTACGGCTGAGGGTGGGTAGAGTCCGCTCCCCCTCTTGAAATGCTTCCACATGGCCACGTATATATAGCCTCTGTCAGAGAAGTCTCACTCACTGCCTTCTCGTGGCATTACTGTTGTTTACGAAATTGAGAGGACGAAAAGCGAATGTCCGGCGCTTTAACCAGGTTGGTGGACACGGAAAGTTCACCTAAGGGAGTTGGAAAACCCTGATTCCAAACCAATGGTTCACATGGGCTCTAGTATCCTGAGGGAACAAATGGCGTATGAACCTGTTGTCGGTCACCGGTTACCATGGGACTGCATCTCCTTACGATGCTCCCCCGTCTTGTGGACCAGATCTTTAGGTCAAAGGCTGGGGGTGTGGCCCCTTAAGAAAACCACCTGCTTTGGTTTGGGCACCTGGTCAGTATCACAGCCCTCACATAAATCAAATGAGATTTGTGTGTCGCATATATATCTGGTGCCTCTTTGTGCCAATATTTATGTGTTTAATTAAATGAATAAATAATGTTAACATAGAGTATATCAACTTAGTACTTAATAAATGAGTTACTTGTAAACAATATCATTTATAAATATCAATATTTCCATTTTGTTGATAACTGGTGCCTACATTAAAAAAAATAATCACGATTAAAAGAAAAACAAAGTTGAAATATTTCATTCCAAGATATTTTTCTCTTGTTGATGTGATGATCTTATCAGAGAAAAATTTTTTTCAGGAAAATAAACAGTCTTACTCTACAGTAGTTTACACACAAAAAAATAAAATCTTATCAATCAAGATTAGTATATTTTTTTCTTTCCAGTCTTAAGATTGTAAACTCCGCCTGTAGCTCTTCTAGAGTTACTGCCGGTCCTTAGCCTAGGTAAAGGAGGAGGGTTGGGTATGGGGTTAGCGACTACGTCCAGTAGAAAAAACTAACTCGCTAAAAAACGCTAGCCAGAAAAAATAATTCAAACCATAAAAATCAATTCAGACTTAAGATTGTACTTGAATATAAGATGATTGAAAATAAAACACAAACAAACCTCTAGACAAACTTCTTTTTTTCTAAGGAAGGACTAATATATCAGGTTTATGTTTTACTGAAAAGAAGGAATGGTCTATGTGCATTTATGTCAATTTTTGCTTGTATCCCATAGTAAAAATGAAGATAAGATTTAAAGTAGTTATATTTACTTATCGCATTACAATTGTATTACACCTATTGATTAGATTATTATCCTGTATTTATAGTAACTCTATGATAAAACAGGATAATTGACTAAGATAATTTGTTGAGTGTTGATATCAGTGAAATATGTACAATCAAAGGAGGATATGACTAAAGTACTTAACCTTTTATTCAATAGATTTAAGTTGGAAATCACTTTCTCCATATTTGTATTTGAGTAGACGCAAAGTATCACTAGACCACACACATATAATACGAATTGAATATGAGATAATACACATTTCTACTTTGCCCAGAACAGAGTTGGATAGAGAATGCTAGTGAGAGGCCTATGCTTCTCCATAAGGGGTAGCAGGCGTAAGTAAGTACATTTTTATTTATGAAATGAATTATGTTGTATTTGTGGTTATACAATAGATTGTTTAAACTATTGTGAATTGCTTTAGCGCTAACTATACACGAAATTCAATTATCGAGCCTAACTATTAGGTAACTAATTATTAGAAAACATATCTGGTCAATCTATATTAAAATAACATACTTTAATGCCAAGTATTGATACAGAAATAAATATATATTGTCAACGGTAAAATATTTGGCTTCTTGTTGAAATAAAGTGAAAAATTCCTTTTTATATTCAGCGTCTTAGCAATAACACTATAGTGAACGAGAACATAAGTGGGGATAGTCGAATGTATCTGTACACAAAATTACAGAGCATCTCAGTAAGATCTGAGAACCATACAGTAAATATTTCATTTGAAAAATGTCGATCAGTTGTCTCAAACTTGACTGTTCCTTTTGAAAATGTCAGTCAATCGTCTCAGACTTCACTGTTCTTTCGTTTCCAAACCAATCCTTCTTTGTTCTCGTTCTCTTTTTTTCTATCTTCTTAACCATCTACCACCAGGCATTTCACTTTCGATTGATGATGCATACCACTTATATTTGTTGACATCAGTAGCACACACCACAACATTAGTGAATACACATCTTTTAAACAAATTTTAAATATATTCCAAAACTAAGTTATACTAATTTTCACCACAGTAATTGTTTTATTACATATTATTCTATGTATGGATCCTCATCTAGTTTTACTAGGCCTTATTATAGTGCATACACTATTATCGTTACTTTTGTCCCATAACTTTAATTTGTGTTGAGTGGTGCTTCAAAATTTTCATAGTTTAAATCTTAGTTGGACATCTGCTAAAAACTAAAAAGCAATAGACAAATCTTTCATCTTAACGATGAGTGTCCACGACCCAATCACAAGGAGTTGGGCCCAGAGCTTTTCCGAATATGGTATTAATATGATTTAGGCCATTGAAATCTTGAATAGGATCCTGATTGATATATAATGTACACTGATATAATGTAATTGTCTGATCGTCAATAGTCAGATTAAGTTATCCACTCATACTAACATATAAACCAATATCAAAAACAAGAAATATTGTCTTCATGAGATATAAATTTGATTTTCGATGTATTTCAATAATATGAAGTAAATTATCCACCAATGAATAACTAAATAACTAGAAATGATAACTTTGGAAATAGGATTACGGCAAAAATATTGCAGATAAGCAAAATGGTTTACACCTCACCAGATTCAAATGTTCCACAAGTAACACGCTAAAACGGAACAGCTTTCCAGTGCTTCCCGTCTAACTGAAATTAATCTATGACGTATTCTCTGAAAATTCAACAGTTTTCACAAACCCCTCATGCCAATGTATAATATATGACAAAAATATCATTGTACAGATAACATACCAGATTTTGATACACATGCACCTCAATTTGACATTTAATGAAACTAAACTGTCTTAACCAAATTAGATAGAATGAGGCTTACACTTCCGAATAATCGTTAAAATTCAATCGTTCTGACCAATATATCACAGCTTCAAAGATTAAAAACAGAAAAATTCATAGAAATGCGTTTCGGTTTATTTTGTAGTCTTTCAAAGAAACCTTGATTTACATGTTCATATGTATGTGTATTACTATAAAAATAATTTTTCCAATCAAATTAGCCATTACTCTTGATGTGAGTAATACTGATTAAGTATTCATACTATTTAATTATCATAGTTGAAAGCATGAGTCGATTGAAGCTAGACTACCAAGGAAAACCTGGAAGCACTGGTCTAGCATCAATTGACTCATGCTTTCAACTATGAAAATACTAAATCTCCACAAAACCCTTTGTGATTATTTAATTATCATTGATCATCAGTTCCTTTAAAAGCGATTTCTTCTCATTATCTAATTTGTCCCATTTTCATAGAATGCATGGTTTATTAATTTTACATAAGTTTTGAAAGACAACCCATTATCTCTCATACACAGATGAATGACTGCACATTTTCTTTTTATTTATATAATAAACTTAACATTTCAATCATGTTGTATAGTGGTAAGCAATCTAAAGGCTACGTAAGTACTGTCTGAAGGTGATTTTGTGGAGATTTTAGTAATTTTATATAGTTAAGATCATGAGTTGGGATATATCAACTCACTGAAGACAACTGGTTAGTGGTTGCACGATTTCGTGGATTGGTTGAAGTTAGACAATAATACCGTGTGATGCCGGCTCAGTGGTCTATCGGTTAAGTGCTCTGGCGCGAGACAGGTAGGTCCTGAGTTCGAATCTCGCGAGGAGGGATCGTTGATGCGCACTGTTGAAGAGTCTCACTATAGAACGAAACAGCCGTCCAATGCTTCCAGGTTTTCCATG